>NC_142168.1:55699810-55999810 GCF_029865625.1 Vigna umbellata | reverse complement strand
TATCCTTCTACATCAATACTTTTATCCTTCTACATCAAGTAGTAAGATTAACAATAAATCAATCCTAAGTTCAGTAATGTCAGATTTCACTCACAGTAATATATTGACCCTTTTGTTTTCTATAAGCTGCATTAGTTCCTATGTTATATTAATTAGACCTTTTCTTTGTAGAGGCAAATATCAAAATCACTCGGGGTCCAAACATGTACGAAGAAAGTAGTTGCTTTGATCCGAATGGGATGGTGGCAGAAGACTGTTTTTCGTAGATGGTTTCAAAATCGGAGGCAGTTATGTCTGTGACTAGCATGCAGCCCCAAAACACCCTTGGGATGGAAAACTTAGCCTACACATCTGCTTCTGCTTCTGCAGTTATGTCTGTGACAGGCTTACCTTCCTTAGGTCTATACATTAACCTTGACAGGAATATTACACCTTCTATAGTTATGGGACAGAGATATCTTGAGTATTTCGCTACTTATGCTATATCAAATTGGCTCTTTAGGTGTACCAGTAGCTTTTTACTCTCAGTGAGTAACTGCTATCAGTTTTCATAATCTACTGATATTAGCTTGCTTTAGTTTTAAAATGCCTAATTCTAAAAAATGCAATACCAATCAAAATGCCAACTTTGAACAATTTTTCTATACCAAATCATATTGCACAAAATAATTCAGAGCATACATTTAACAAAGTTAGAAGAAATGCTTCTTAGCTTTCATAGTTCATCAATGAAAATAACAACTTACCTCGACGGTAGCCCCTTCGATAGCCTCTGAAGCAGTAGTGGAAGACCTTGTCACGCAGCGACACTGCCCTGGTTATGCCGCCTCGTCCATGCCGCGTCGTCCAATATCCTCCCTCGATAATGGTAGCCTTCAACTCAGCCACCCACCACCTTCCTCAGCTCAGAACACTGCAAAACGCTACAAGGAAAAAGGTTACACCATTGACGCGTAATCCAAAACAGTAACAGCAACACAAAATGAGATGGGAGAATGGGACACTTCACCTATAATGGAGGAGTGGAGAAGAAGCGTATCCAGATTGTGCTTAGGGTGGGAAGCAGTCTGCACAAGCCAGCCACTGAGTTCGTCGATGAAGTTAGGGCAGAGAATGTGAAAATTGGGGGGAAGAAGGAGTTTTCGCGAAATGCTTCCGAAATATCTGACTTTCTAATTTGATAAACATTACTCACTTTCCGACGGTCGTTTGCCTTCGATAATCACTCATGTCCATTACACACGGCCTTTATCCTTCGGTAACGTCATGTTACACAAGCCCTCGGAAAAGCCTTCGGTAAATTACATTTACCGAAGGCCAAAAAGCCTTCGGTAATAAACCGTCGGTATTAATTGTTTTTCTTGTAGTGTAAGAGACATATACATGTCCCTCATCTGGAATGGTTCTGCTTCATGTGTATCAGCAGATGTCTGGCTCTGTGCTGGCCCTCTCTCTCTACGAGCACGGCGTGGTGGAACTGGCTGAGCTGCATCCTCACCTCCACAATACTGTCTGTAATAGGCCTCATCAATAGCTTTTCTTGGCCTCTCAAATGGTGGAGCAAAAGTGTCCACCCCGGCTATCTTGCAAAGGTGCGTGATCAAAGAAGGATGTCCTAGTGGTGCTTTGTTGTTTGAAGTATTGGCGCACACACTAATCTCATCAGCTATCACCTGCCCAATATTAACATTCAAGTTTCTGATAGCACAGTAAATGAAGAATGCCCTGCTGAGAGTAATATCTGACACATGTGAACATGGCTGAATGTTGGCATGAGAAAACGCCATCCAATACTTTGCAAGAGGAGTCAAATCCGTCCTCCTAATGTTAACCACTGAGCCAGATCTATTCCTTTGGAAGTGTCCTCCAGGTATACACAATACTCTCTCCACATCCTCATAATCAGCACCTTCCTCCATGCAAAGAGCAAACTGGCACTGCTCACCAGCCCATACAGTGTCCAGGAAGTTATTAATAAAATCAGGATCATACCTGATAGCATGGCCTCTGACATAGCCCAAATAATTCTCAGCTGGATAATCACCAATCTTCTTTGCATTGGTGTAAAATTCCTTTACCACAGCTATGTTGGCAGGTGCAGGATAAGTGGCTAGCTTTCCCCAATCATTCCCTAACACTTGCTCTCCAAATTGAGGAGCAAAGTTAGGTATCATTCCAACCTTTCTCTCCATTAGAAGCCTCCTGTCCTGAACCACTTTAAAGTGCTTCTCATGTTTCCTAGAGAGGAACCTGCTAGAGTGGGGTTGCTCTGGTTCCTTTTCCTTTCTCTTGGTTGCCATGGTTTTCAATCTTTTTCCTGAAAAGGAGGCCATTTCTACATTCAAAACACAAATACAAAACCACAGAACATGATGTTAATCATTAGTAAAACACAAAACACAACTCCTTTCGAAGCTAAACCACCGATGAGGGCCAGAATTTCCCCTCAGCGCCACCAGTACCACATTCCAGATCACAAAAAACCAGAAAAACTAAATCTGGCAGAGTGTCGCTCAGCGGCAGTTTACCCCTCAGCGGTAACTCTGCAGATTTTTGAAAAACCTGTTTTAAAGCTTTCCTAACTCCACCCAAATGCAATTTTCAGTTTTCCAGTTCATAATCATGCAGTTTAATCGGTTCAAACATCAAATATATCATCAAATCATGCATTGAAATCAAAACCCCTAAATATTCATGCTTTGACAATCACATTCAAATTCAAGAACCCTAGAATGAACAAAATGCATTTTACTTACTTGGGTGGAGATACTAGATGCAATGAGAATGCTTCCAAGCTAGAATGCTCTCTTCCAACCCCAAACTTTGATGGCACACTAGTGAAAAATTGAGTGGAAGAGTGAAAAGATGTGGAAAACCTTGGAGAAGGTATGTGGGAGTGTTTGTGCAGAGAAAAATCTGAAAGTGTGAAAGAATACGCAGCTTAGGGTTTAAAAATACCCTAATGGGCTCGGGTCCCACTAAGGGGAAATAAAACCCATTCTGCGAGAGTACCGCTCAACGGTAAAGTACCGCTCAGCGGCACTTTCGTGTTGTGCTTTTCTTCTTCCTAGCTTACCCTAGGTGCCTTCTACTCATGCCCCTCACTTGCTCCCTGCAATTAATTTCTCAGATCACTCAAACATTCAATCCCTATCATGCAACTAAAGCAGAATGAAAACAAACAATACAGATAAAATCAATCAATTGGGTTGCCTCCCAGGTAGCGCTTGTTTAACGTCACGAGCCTGACCCAAAATCCTCCAGCACCCTTCAGTAGATGCAAATCTTTCTTACCAACACCCATCAGTAGGTGTATACAAACATAGTATCCTTCAGTAGATACTCTTCCGCCTAACATCCATCAGTAGATGTAAACCCTGTAACAAACTTATAACAAAAACAAAAATACCCAAAAGTTCAAAATTACATCACCAAACCAAAAATTTAAAAGTTCTTAAATCACTGGGTTGCCTCCCAGCAAGCGCTCTTTTAACGTCACTAGCTTGACCCAATAAAGCTCATGTTCCTTCTTCTTTTTCTTCTTCTTTCTACTGAACTTCTTTAGAAATTTGATCAAACCAGGAACCTGTTGCAGTGTCTCAATCATAGGAACTTTAATCTCCAATTTCTTGAAGATTTCCATAAAGCACTTGAATTTCTTTTCCTTCCTATGATTCTTCTTTGGATGAGGATGTGATTTTTCATATGATTTCTTCTTCTTTCCTCTCATCTTCTTTTTCTTCCTTTTTCTCTCCCTAAATTTTCTCTTTTTCTTTTCTTTTATTTTTTTCTTCCCTTTTCTTTTTCTTCTCAACTTCTTTATTTTCACACAAATTTTCTTTCTCTCTTCTCTCTCAACCACTTCTTTCTCTTTTTCTTCATCTTTATTTCTCTCACTCAATTCTTCTTTTTCTTTTCTCTCTATCTTTTCCTCATCGCCCCCTATTTTTTTCTCATCAAGAATCTTGTCACTTTCAGTGATAATGGCTTGCCCTTCCTCCTTAAGGTTAACTTCAGTATTAACATCATCATTCAATCTCTGATTGATGTAACGAAGTTGCATCTCCATTCTTTTACATGATTCTTCAATGCTTTTCTGAGTAGAGTCGGAATTTTTCAAAAATCGTTGAAGGGTGTCCTCCAACCTATCCAAACTTCCTGATAGAAAGGGCTGTTGCTGCCATTGTTGTTGTGGTTGGTTCTCAAATTGTCCAGTAGCTTGCCAAAATTGACTTTGATCCATGCTTGAGTGAGGTTCCCACCAGTGGTTGAGATTACTTTGGTAGAATTGAGTGCCCATATAGTTAAATTCTTGACCAAATTGCATTCTGCAGACATTAGGCACAAAACTCTAGAAAATATTTGTTAGCACAAAAAGATATAAAAGAAGATATAAGATCAGAGATAAGAAGATAAATAAAAACAGAAAAATAAAAATAAAAACAGAAAAATACAAACAGAAAACAGAAAAAATAAAAACAGAAAATAAAATAAAATAAAATAAAATAAAATAAAATAAAATAAAAACAAAAAAATAAAAACAGAAAAATAAAAACAGAAATTCAAAATTAAAGTCAAAGATAATCAATAATCACACAAATTAACCAGTTAAACCACGAGTCCCCAACAGCGGCGCCAAAAACTTGATGGACAAATTTATGAACACCAAAATATGATGTCACAAACTTGTTTTTCAATCGGCAAGTATGACCGAATCGTTCAAGTAATAAACTTGGTAAGACCAAGTATCGTTCTTCCCAAAGGACTCACGGCCTAGTTTAGTTGTGTGGTTTCTTGATTAGCTAAGACTTAAAGACGAAATATTTGGATTTTATATGCAAAAGACGAAAATTTAAATATGTATGCATGAAGTTTTTGATCAATGGCAAAAAGCAAAAGATAAACACTTTCAATGAATTATATGTATGAATATGTTGTTGGGGGTCAATTTCATCTTATCCACTCTCATATATTTTAGGAATTCAACATTCAAATCATCATTGTTAATGCCACTCTCTAAAGTACCTTTCAAGAAGGCTTCTCCCTAATCACAAGTTCATACAATTCCTAGCATTCCTAATGATCAGTTCATAAGTATAGGAGCTTAACGACAACCAATATAAAATTGGGAGAAATTCCCCGGATCTAGACTTCCCCGTACGCGCCCGTATCGACAAAACCAATAATCATGCATCGAATGAGTTAAACAATGCAAGCATTAAGCAAAGAAGAAAAACCCTAACTAATGATGAAAGAAAGCATAAGTCTTAATTAAAAGATGTAAAAATAGATTCCATATATGAGAGCTTCAAAACATTACATTGATTCCCCAACAAACATACAGAGTTTAGTTCACCATATTCATGGTGAACCTAGATGAATTACAATGAAAGAATGAAAGATAAAACCCTAAAAAGGTGAAGAGGAAGCCTCAGCATCCAAGATCCTCCTTCAAAGGGGTGGAAGAGAGAGTGTTTACTTCGTTCCAGCCAAAGATACCTAACCCTAGGAAACCCTAACGCTTAAATACCATTCGTAAATTACAAAAAATTAGGTCCAAGCCCACTAAAGTGCCGCTCAGCGGTAAAATACCGCTCAGCGGTAAGTGCGTGTCTTGTTTTCTCCCCTCAGCGGCCATTTTGCCCCTCAGCGGATCTCCCGTAAGCTCCTGAGTGCCGCTCAGCGGTAAACTGCCGCTGAGCGGTGACTTCGGCTTCTCCTTTTGCACTTTTTGATGTCTTTTCTGATTTCATCTCTCTCCTTCTTCACTTCTTTCACCAAATTCACCTTAAAACTTGCACAAAAACACTGAAATCAAGCATAAACCTGTCCAGCTCTCTTATTTATGAAAATATGCAGAAAAGCACGATTTCAAGCTAGTTTCTAAGTGTAAAGGTTGCTTTTAGTGTCAATTTTAAGAATGAAAATAACAGTTTTTCAACTGTTATCAATAGCCCCAAAATGTAGTTTGGTTCCTTTACTGTTCATATATGTTCTTTGCACTGTGTCTGTGATGAATTTTTAGCTCAATAGTATTAATTGCAATTGTTAAATCAATGCATTCCAATTTTATTCAAACACTTTGCATTGAATGTGTTGATGAGAGGGTCGCACCTCTCACAAAAGTTGTGCATAAAAGAATGCAGTATAGACTAGGAAGTGACTCCTAGGTCGTCTCACAAGGACCAATATTGCGGTTCAGTCTCAGATCACACATGGAAAAAGGGGGTTGTTAAGAGTTTGAATGCAAACAAAAATGTAGAAAACGTTCAAATACAAAATTAAATCTAATAGTCACTACTAACATTATAACTAGAATATTACAATCAAGCAAAATAGACAAGATTAAAATGAACAGAAACGATAAACTGAACAATGCAATAGATAAGTGTCCAAAGCAATTAAGGCCAATAAAATGCAAAGCTGAAACAAATGGCAAACGGCGTGAATAAATTCAAATGCAATAAGCTAAAAAAATAAGGACACGTTGCAGCTTGGAATGAAATTAAATGCAAGGTTACGTGAACAAATTGAATGCATAAAGCAAATTCACAAACAGCAGGAAACACAAATGAAACCTAATAAATGAAGTGCCACGGAAAAGTAAAATAACTAAATTAGAAAACATTATCATGGTTGGCAGCTGGAATAAATGCAACAAGTAAGCTAATAAATTAAAAGCACAAACAATGTCACATCTTCTTCACGTGGCTTCACACCGCTGGTGCCTCCTGCTACCATTCCCCCAAGCCGAGACAACACCACTTCTTCCTCCTACGTGCTCTCCTCTCTCATCCATAAGCAATTCAATAAAATTTCTTTTCTCATAGCCTACCACCGTACACCTGCTACTTGTGCCCTCCAAATGCTACAATTGATGTGACCACTCCTTACTCCAACCTAATCTACTCTTCACCTCACATTCCCGTGCACACCGTGCCCTTCACTACAAGAAATTGGTGTTTTACCGAAGGGTATTTACAGACGGCCTCAAGGCCTTCGGTAAAAGTGTATTACCGAAGGTCATGGCGGCAGCCGGTAATTAAGTGCTGATTTTAAATACCGAGGGTCTTAGGTCGTCGGTATGTATGAGGGTGAATTAAAACCAAAACTTCTGTTTTCCCTCTCCCATTTCGAGCTCGTCTACCAAACCCTATATCCCTCTCCTTGCGAATCCTCTCCTCAGCCGCGTTGTGTGAGTGTGCTCACGGATGTTGTGAGGGCGTGCGTAACTGCGTCATCCTTCCTTCGGTCGTGTTAGTGAGGGGGGACACCGGTTGTCGTTGACGGTGTGAGGACGGTTGTGACTGAGGCGACCGCCGTGGAGTAGGGACGGTTGGGGACTGAGGCGTCCTCCTTCATTCGGTGCGATTGGAGCTTTTGTTGAGTGATTCTCCGGGAAGGGTGTTCATGGACGGTGATTGGGTCGGTGTTGCCGTTAGAATTGCATTAAGGTTAGTGTTCTGTTCATTTGAATTTTAGGTTTTGGGCTTGCTCCGTAATTGATTGATATTTGTTTTCGTGCTTCCAATTTCTTGCAAATCCTTGGAAGTCATTGTATATTGGATTGTGGTTGTGGCAGCAGGGGTCGTGCTTGGTGGATAGCGTGAGGACGGCATTGCGGTGGTGACGTGTTGTGGGTGCTGCTTTAAGTGGTGGTCTACTTGTGCTGGGGTTGCCATTGTAGAGGGTGCTGTGGAGCTTTTTATCAGGTTTGCTAACTTCCACCGCTATATGTTAACTGCATTTACAAGTTCCTGTTTTAGTGCCGTGGATGCTTGTACTTCTTGATGATTTGATATGAAACTGTACATCACTATGTGAAAAGTATGTATTGCATTTTCTGGTTGTTTTATGTGAATTTGTACATTACAGCCAAGCAATCCAACCAATACTTATGATTCAATAGCTTGTTTCTTGCACAGTTTGTTAGTCTAATTTACAATTCCTTATTCAGAACTAAACTAGTACTAAGTGAACCAACTAATTAAGTTCCCAGACTTCATAACCAAATCAACATAAGCCAAGAGGTATTATTCTCTCTAGGTTGAGTCCTCTTGTTATAATATTATATTCATACAATGTACTCAGTGCACATCACCCTTCTTTTTTTGACCTTTAAACCAGTTAAGTGTGCCCTTTACCATGACGAGAATTAACTTTACAGTTACCTTTTATTTTCCCTCTCTCATTTACCATTTACACAATTTCATACTAGGCCAGTTGGGGTCCACTTTCTCAGTTTCCCAAACCAGGATCCTGACTCAAACACCATCATCATGTTATGACTGCAATGAAAGAGTACAAAAATCAGCCTAAAATGTCACAGAAGTAGGAAAATTTTAAAGGTTTTGATTTGATATATGTCTGATTGTAATAATTGGTGCCTTGTCTGGCACCTTAGAATTTAGAAGGATACGAGTGCCTTTTTTAGTTGTCCTTGGCCCATATCTATGTGTCACGTATATAAAATTTTATCAACATTTATCATTCTGTGGTTCTGAATTTATGTATGTTTTAGTTATAAGGATTTAACTTTATGTTCTGTTAATGGACCTAGAACATGATTCTGAAATAGAGGAATTGAACAGTGAGGCATAATTAAAGATCCTGCCAAATGGCAAATTTCTTGAACTTAAAACACCACCCATTTCGTACTCTTGGAATGTTGTTTTTCCCTATGCAAAATTTCCCATCTTCCTATCTCATTATTAAATTCGAAAGAGAATAATACAGTCCACAACATTTGCCTTCTCTCACTCCTTTAAACTCATGACCAATTTATTATCACACTGCCACTGACCTTACTTCTACTCCTATTTCACTTAATTTATTCTTTCTCTTTTCTATTTGTCCATTGTATATGTTATTGTTATCCTTTGTTCATCTCTTATTTTCCCACACTCTGTCTCCCCTGGAAGTTCCCTCTGTTAACACTAATTAAAAGACTTTCGCTTCATCATTCACCTTTCACACCACAATACAACAACCACATCAGTCCAACCCTCATCAGTCCAACCCTCATCAGTCCAACCCACACCAGTCCAGCCATTAGTAGAGGAGCAGGATGATGAAGATCATTCTGATGATAGTTATGTACATTATTAGTTTCATTTTCTTATTACTTGTTACAGAAACATTTGGATATTAGAACATTTTTGACTTGATATAATTTCAATGTTAGTTAGATCTACTTCCAGACTTTGGATGTTAGAACATCCTTTTGTTACATTGTTTTATATTTGAACTATAAGTACATTATCTATACATTAGTGGATGTTCGTTGGATTAATTGATGTTCAATGGATATTGATAACTGATTGCATCTTTGTATGTGCTTGAAAACTGATATGCAGGTCTGTTTGTAATTGAATTTTGATATACAGGTTTGGGTTACACAGATAATGCCATTTCTCTGAAAGCTTCTCTGCAACTTACCGAAGGCTTTTGCCCTTCGGTAAATGCCCACAGTAGGTCATTACCGAAGGCTTCTGCCCTTCGGTAAATACCCTCGTATGGTCATTACCGAAGGCTTCTGCCCTTCGGTAATTACCGAGGGCTTCTGCCCTTCGGTAACTACCGAAGGCTTTTGGCCCTCGGTAATTGTTAGCGACAGGAGATTTACCGAAGGATTTTTGGCCGTCGATAAGCCTTCGGTAAACACCCATTATCGACGGCCTATGGCATTTTCCGAGGGCTTCTGGCCTTCGGTAATGCCCTACTTTTATGTAGTGCTTCTTCCCATCTCCACATGCTTTTCTCTATTGTGGCTGCTGCCGATGTGTGTCCCCTCTTTCACGTCCAGCACCGTGTTTATCCTAAGAAAGAAAAATGAAAGCTTTCATGCTCCCAGCTGGCTACCCCCATCATCATCTGTAACCCTCCTTTTCTCTCCATTAAATCGCGCAAACTCCTTTTGTAAAAGCAAACAAAATAACGCTAAAAATCCATTCTCCCGCAGCTTGACCGTAGCTTTTAAAATAAAGAAAATGAGTTCCTTTTCCCCAATGAAATCACGTGCACACACTCCAGTTCTATGAAAAATCTTTTTTTCTCTTAAGCAAATGAAAGTTGTACTTCTTCCAGTGAAATCAACATTTTCAAAATAATATCACCATGTGCACAAGAAAAATACAATGACAGTGAGTTATCAAAGAAAGTGTGCTTCTCAATTTCATCCAAAATCCTGTAACAGCAAGCTACCCATTTCTACAAATTAAAAGATGCTTAAAGAAAAACTCCCATAAAGGTGGCGGCTGGTCCTCCCTCTCTTTCTACTGTGGCGGCCACTGGAACTCGTTAAGCCTTATGCCCTACCTCCATTCTCCATCCAAACCTCTTCAAGTTGGACCGAGAGCTTGTGTACGTGCCAAGTGTGGGCCGATTTGTGGGTCGTAGCATGGAGCTGGCAGCATGGACCGTGGAGGAGTGCAGCATGGAGCTGGCAGCTGGACCGTGGCACCTCCACTTCTTTGGACACCCCCCTCTATGTGTGCTGGACCGCTTCTACTTTCTTGTTGGACACACTTTGATTTGCTGGAGGTCACCCTTTTTCCAATAATGAAACACCCCTCTCTCGTAAGCCCAAAAAGTAAAATCACCGTAATACCCTTTGTGCATACTTCTTTTGTGGAAAGTCTTGAATCATGTGATGGCCCTCTAAATGTCCCAAATTATATTTCCAAAATTTTCCCTGAAATCAATAATGCAAATAATTTGCTCAAATAATCCAAATTAATTAAAATTAGAATTTTTGGTCAAATTAAGCACAATTAGCAAAAACGGAAAAATACCGGACTTTTAAGCACAATTCCCTGATTAAATCTAGCACAATAAGCTAAGTGAAATTGAGAAAATATTGACTCATCAAAATAGACCACACTTAGTCTTTTGCACTCCTGGGCAAAATCAAGACGAAAACCAGGGAACTACTCAAACATCAGGGAGGTGACACAGACTCGATAGACAGACAAAAAGACTCCAAAACAGGAACACAGTTGCACAATTCTCACAAAATCTGGACAGTAAAAGGTATAGGCAGAATCCCACACAGAGTCAATGAAAGCAAATACTCAAAGAATCATCCAAACAGTTCAGTACAAGGAAAACAATCAATCAGTTCAAGAGATGAATCAAAAGCAACAGAGCCTCACAGATGCACACAATCAGTGTTTCTCTCAAGTGTTTAAGGTAAATCAATGTCACTCAATGCACTCAAGAAAGCAATCACAAATAGACTTGGCAAGCCTCTAATATCAACACTCAAGCACATACGCATGTTCAAATCAAAAGGTCTTTTCATGGTTGTAATGGGGCCAAGGACAAGGGAGGATATATCTGGATAAGAAGCTACAAACCATAAGGAACAGAGGAGCAATGGGGAACAAGTGTAAACACATTCAAACACACCCACAGCCTCTAATTCCATCCTCTTCTTGACTCCATTATTCACAATTTTTTTTTTTTTTCTCATTTTTTTTTCACTTTTTTTTTCATCCTATCTCTTTTCTTTTCTCTCTTTAGCACACAACTATAAGAGACAAGATATAAATCATATTTCTAAAAACAAAACAAGAAGAGGAACCAACTAGCCAATTTATCATAATCCCTAGGGAGACCACACTTGTTCCCAAGACACTTCCAAAGCTCCAAAATTCCCTAAGGTTAAGGTAATCATGGTTTTTAAATTAGGGCTAGTGTATGAGCTTCAAAACAACGAAATGTGGAAAGTATAGGCTCAAAAGGGGTTATCAAAGGTTTAGAACAAGGTAGGCTTATTTGGCTAAAGAGGCTCAAAAACAAAACTGCCTTTATCACTTCCAAACATGCATATCAATAAAGAATTATCAACAAGAGTCAAGCCAAGGCATATGTGCAAGCAATCAAGAGACGTATCACACACAAGAAAGAACATAAAATGGCTCAAATCTCACACAGGGTAATTGTCACAATCAACTCAACCTCTCAAACATCATAATCATCTTCCCAAGCAGAGAAAAGCAAGGATTTCAAACAAATCAGAGTATCAATGAAGTGAAAGACACATCTACAACCTAAACAAAGTCCAGAAATCAAGAGAAACATGTAAAATTGTACACAAGACACGACAAAATTAACCTAGAAAAGAAAAAATTTAACCAAGAAAACAAAAACTAATAAAGAAAAATAAAAATCTCCCCCAATAGACCACACTTAAACTACACAGTGTCCTCAATGTGTCATAAGCATAAGATCAGAAATCAAAACAGTCAACAGATCATGGACAAGTGCAATAAAACTCCCCTGATCATGGTGGCAGTTGCCAATTTTGGACTTTCAGGGAGATGTCTTCCACCACAGTATCCAGCAAGAAGGTTTTGAGGACGAACTGCTTCATCCTCCAGATTTGATCTAGCAGGGAGATATCATCCACAGCTGGATCTAAGAAGCAAGGATTGTTGATGAGCGGGTTCAGCTGGTGCCTATTGTTGTTGAAACTAGTGTGTATGTAAGCACCTTTTCCTTCCACTGTGGGTGCATGTTGGTCAAATTCATGTGTACCTCCTACAACATGGTTAGTGCAATGTGGCTCCAAAGAAATGACGTGCAGAGGTATAACACCCAATCCTAATTTATCAGACTGAACCTCAGATACATCCTCAGAACATGAATCAATTTCAAAATCACAAGCAATATCAACTACAGACTCAGATTCATGTTCAATGCATGGAGAATAAACATTCGGATGCGACAGCAAAAATTGGTTCTCATCATGCATAGAGGGAAAATTAAAATCAGACTCAACAACAATATAATCATCAGCATACCTCTCAACAACATAATCATCAATATAATCATCACTGACATAATCATATTGAGGTATGCTTACCTCCACTTCCCTGAAGATTGGAAGAGTGGTGGAAGCTGATGATGGTCTACCTTTCTCAAAAATGTTGCTCATATATGCCTGGTCCTCAAAATCTTTCTCGGTCTCCTCAGTGATGGACAAATTTATGAACACCAAAATTATGATGTCACAAACTTGTTTTCAATCGGCAAGTATGACCGAATCGTTCAAGTAATAAACTTGGTTAGACCAAGTATCGTTCTTCCCAAAGGACTCACGGCCTAGTTTAGTTATGTGGTTTCTTGATTAACTAAGACTTACAAACGAAATAATTGGGGTTTAAAATGCAAGACAGAAAATAAATATGTATGCATGAATTTTGATCAATGGCAAAAAGCAAAAGATAAACACTTTCAATGAAATATAGATATGAATATGTTGTTGGGGGTCAATTTCATCTTATCCACTCTCATATATTTTTAGGAATTCAACAGTCAACTCATCATTGTTAATGCCACTCTCTAATGTACCTTTCCAGAAGGCTTCTCCCTAATCACGAGTTCATACAATTCCTAGCATTCCTAATGATCAGTTCATAAGTGCAGTAGCTTAACGACAACCAATATAAAATTGGGAGAAATTCCCCGGATCTAGACTTCCCCGTACGTGCCCGTATCGACAAAACCAATAATCATGCACCGAATGAGTTAAACAATGCAAGCATTAAGCAAAGAGGAAAAACCCTAACTAATGATGAAAGAAAGCATAAGTCTTAATTAAAAGATGTAAAAACAGATTCCATATATGAGAGTTTCACAAGATTACATTGATTCCCCAACAAACATACAGAGTTTAGTTCACCATATTCATGGTGAACCTAGATGAATTACAATGAAAGAATGAAAGAATAAACCCTAAAAAGGTGAAGAGGAAGCCTCAGCATCCAAGATCCTCCTTCAAAGGGGTGGAAGAGAGAGTGTTTGCTTCGTTTCTGCCAAAGATACCTAACCCTAGGAAACCCTAAAGCTTATATATCATTCGTACATTACAAAAAGTCAAGTCCAAGCCCATAAAAGTGCCGCTCAGCGGTAAAATACCGCTCAGCGGTGAGTGCGTTACTTGTTTGCTCCCCTCAGCGGCCATTTTGCCCCTCAGCGGACCTCCCGCAAGCTCCTGAGTGCCGCTCAGCGGTAAACTGCCGCTGAGCGGTGACTTCGGCTTCTCCTTTTGCACTTTTTATTGTCTTTTCTGATTTCATCTCTCTCCTTCTTCACTTCTTTCACCAAATTCACCTTAAAACCTGCACAAAAACACTGAAATCAAGCATAAACCTGTCCAACTCTCTTATTTCCAAAAATATAAAGAAAAGCATGATTTCAAGCTAGTTTCTAAGTGTAAAGGTTGCTTTTAGTGTCAATTTTAATCATAAAAATAACAGTTTTTCAACTGTTATCACTCAGGTGCAAGAGTGGGACCATCTGAAGGTGGGAAAGTATGTGGCGCAGTAGTAAGCTCATGACTCTTCTCCCCATCTTCTATGTTGATGCCACTATCATCATCATCTGGAATCTGAACAGTCTGAAATGGTAACTCTGAATCTTGAGACTGTTCCTCAGTGAGTTGAGTGGTCATCTGCCCTATCTGATCAGTCATACTCTGAATGGCAGCTCCTATTTCTTGCTGGAACTGCATGTTCTCTTGCTGAAACTGAAGGTTCTGCATGGTCATCTGCTCCAACAACTCCTGCAATGTAGGCTCAGAAGTAGAAGGCTGAGGAGCTATTTGGGCAGGAGCATCATATTGCTGACTTTGGTATTGCTGGACTGGTGGAGGCATACAAGTACTCTGGAATGGTGGTTCTTGATAATGATGATGTGGAGCATTATACCATTCCAAGGTAGGGTCATTCCATCCAAGACCGTTGCTGTAAACATATTGCACAAGGGAAAATTTGCTCAGAAACTGATGCTCAAGGTATCCCCAATCGGTAACGGATCTCAGAGGAAGAGAGTCTTTCCAATCCTTAGCTGCTCCTTGTAATGAATGCGGAAATCCGCTCAAGAAAATGTAATCAAGAGGGACATCTGGAGGCTTCATTGAAGAGCACATGATGTGGAGCTCCTCCAAATGTCTGTGTGGGCATTCTCCTGCAAAACCATGAAACTTAGGCAGCAAATGTATCAGTCCAGAGGTGAGATCGCAATGAAGATCATCCTCCTTAAGTGAAACCGGCTCACAAAGAGCACTCTCAGAAATTAGAGGATGAGTCATATTGTTCTCAACATAGAAATCAGCAGAATATGAATTACAATCAGAGTAACATGCAGAATGAGAATCATAATCAGAGGCACTAGCAAAACAAGCAGTATTCACGAAATCAAAATAGGTAGACATGGAAAAAGAAGAATACTAAAAATCACGAAACAAATAAAACACAACATGGGGGAAACATATAGAAAATTGATGGTGGATTTTGCTGGACCAGCAGGAACCTGTTAATATTTTATACAGCTCTGAGCATCATCTACACGAGATAAATGCCATTTATCCTTTGCGTTTTTGTTTACATTTGATTAAAGAAAGTGCTGCTTAGTGTTCCCTGGGAATAATGGAGAGGTACAACTTAATTAAGGAAGTTGGTGATGGGACTTTTGGGAGCAGTCCGAGCGTAAAAAAGAGGAAACCATGGTGATTAATTTCCTTTTTCTTTGCATTCATTTGGCTTTGGAGCGGTGCATTTAGCATTTTAAATTGGTGTGCTTTTAACTTTTTAATTCGATGTTGCAATTTAATTTGGTTCAAGCAATTTTCATTTCCGTTGTTGTCTAGTTTGGTTGGTTGTGATATTTTAGTTGTAATGTTAATTTAAGTTAGTTGGGTGATTCGTCTTGGATTTGGATAAGAGTAGTGTGTAATTGTCATTAATCGATGATTGGAAGTACGTAATTGAATTAGTGACCAACCATTTTAATTCTTCGGTTCCTTCCGTGTTTACATTCGCATTTTAATTTAGTTTACTCGCATTCACAAAATCTTCACAATAACCCCCCACTACGTGTTTGATCTGAGACTGAACCACAATTTGGTCCTTGAGAGACGACCTAGGAGTCACTTCCTAGTCTATACTGCATTCTTTTATGCACAACTTTTGTGGGAGGTGCGACCCTCCCATCAAAATGGCGCCGTTGCCGGGGACCAACGGTTCAGTCTTAGGTCTTTTGTTGTGTTAGTGTTGTGTTGTGTGATGTGTTTTAGGATGTTTAGTTAGTCTTGTTTGGGTTTACTTCTTTTATCGATTTTTGTGTTTTTAGATTTTTATCATTTTTTGTATTTTGTGCATTTAGTTGTTGTTTCTGGAAGTTTCAAATTATGTAAATAATGGTTTTCCCCCATGTTATGTTTCTATATGTTTGGTTTAATCTTTGTTTGAAGTGGAAGTCCAGGTCTGAGACAGGTTTTGCACTACAATAGAAGAGATGACAGATTCTCAAGACTGGATATATGATCTGATCAAGAGTCTTCCCAAATTCCATGGGTTGGCACATGAAGATCCATACAGGCACCTCAGGGAGTTTTGTTTGGTGTGTTTGTCGATGAGGCCTCCTGGTGTTTCAAAGGAGACAGTGTTGATGAAAGTGTTTCCAATGTCCCTTCAAGGTGCAGCAAGAGACTGGTTCCTATACCAGTATCCTTTTGATAGTTGGCAGGAAACACAACAGAGATTCCTCAACAAAGGTAAGCAACATTAGGAGGGAGATCACTACCATTGAGCAATTTCAAGAAGAAAGCCTGGCAGATTATTGGGAGAGGTTTAACAGGCTCTGCACAGCCTGTCCAAACCACCAAATTTCAGAGCATTTGCTCTTGATTTACTTTTATGAAGGGCTCCTGGACAATGAAAGGATATTAGTGGATGTAGCTGCTGGTGGATTTTTGATGGACAGAACTCCAACAGAGGCAAAGAAGTTGCTCTGCAAGCTGGCGGGTCAAAATCCAAGTGAGGTAGTAAAGGAAAAACCTGAGCAGGTTTACTGTAAACTTGAAATCCCTACTCATGTATCTGAGGTTCAAGTAAATTTTAATGCTTTTGAATTGGTAAAACTTGAACCATTTAAGCCTGTTTTGGATTCTGATATTGATACACATGTGCACACTCATGTTGTGGATTCATTATTCCCTATAGAGCACATTGACATACTTGATGTTCACTATCCTTGCACTGACCTTGATTTAAATGATAGCCTTGAGGATGCAGCTGATGACTTGGAGATTGGTAAGAAAATTTTCAATGAGCAAAAACAGGTTTATTCTGAACTTGAGATTCCAAACACTTTACCTGATTTGCTTATGCATTCAAATGACTGTGATTTGATGCACACTGATTCTATAGGATTCATGACTGATACTGATACAGATTTGATTGTCCATTCTAAAATTTTTGATTCAGTATCAGCCATTGAACCCATTGGTCTAAGGGTTGTTTTGGATGGACATGATTGCCGTGATGAAATTTTGAATGATAATAGCCTTGAACTGACCTTTGATTCTGTTGATGATGCATATATCAATATTGATTTTGAGGTGGAAACTGTGCAATCTGATAACTCTATAGAGTTAGGACTAAACTTTGATCTGACACAATTCTCTGAGAACTTTGAATGTGATTGTGAATCTGGTTCTTGCCCGATCTGTATTGAAATTGATTATGTGTTACAGACAGATTCTAAGTGTATAACAGATGCTATTAATTGTGAGTTTGATGACCATGCTGCAGAATTAAATGAGAATACAGGTGCTGACATTAAGGAAATCATGATTAATGAAGGAGAGTGTACTGCTACTTCTTTGACTGAGCCAGAGATCTCCATTCCGGTGTCACACACTGAACAACTGCCAGTGGAAGGAAAGCTACTGATGGAACAGTTTGCTGGGAGAAGAAAGAAGAAACATCTCGTTTTGGATGATATGGCAGTACTGATGAAGTTGGTCCTCCTCCAAACCTCCTTGCTGGATTTAATGGTGGAAGACATCTCCCTGAAAGTCCAAAATTGGCAACTGCCACCATGATCGGGGGAGTTTTCTTTTTCTCTTCTCCTCCTTTTCCTACTTTTATTGCACTTGTCCATGATGTGTTGATTGTTCTGATTTCTGATCTTATGCTTATGGCACATTGAGGACACTGTGTAGTTTAAGTGTGGTCTATTGGGGGAGATTCTGATTTTTCTTTGTTAGTTTTTGTTTTTCGTGTTAAATTTTTTTTTTCTTTTCTAGGTAGTTTTTGTTTTGTTTTGTGTACAGTTTTACATATTTCTCATAATTTCTGGATTGTGGTTAGGATGTCAGTTTTCCTTCACTTCATTGATACTCTGAGATGTTGGATTCCTTGCTTTTCTTTGCTTGGAAGATGATCATGATGTTTGAGAGTTGAATTGATTGTGACACAAATGCCCTGTGTGAGAATTTGAGCCACTTTATGTTCTTTCTTGTGTGTGATATGTCTCTTGATTGCTCGCACATATGCCTTGGCTTGACTCTTATTGATAATCCTTGATTGATATGCATGTTTGGAAGTGATAAAGGAAGTTTTGTTCTTGAGCCTCTCTAGCCAAATAAGCTTACCTTGTTCTAATCCTTTGATAACCCCTTTTGAGCCTATACTTTCCTCATCTCTTTATTTTGAAGCTCATACACTAGCCCTAAGTGAAAAACCATGATTACCTTAACCTTAGGGAATTTTGGAGCTTTGGAAGTGTTTTCGGAACAAGTGTGGTCTCTTGGGGGTTTCTGATGAGTTGGCTAGTTGGTTCCTCTTCTTGTTTTGTTTTGGTAAATATATGTGTATCTTGTCTTTTACAGTTTTGTTTTGAAAAGAGAGAAAAGAAAAGAGACAAGATGAAAAAAAAAGAGAGAGCAGTAAAATAGTGAAAAAAAAATGTGTGAATAATTGTGAATAATGGAGTCAAGAAGAGGATGGAATTAGAGGTTGTGGGTGTGTTTGAATGTGTTTACACTTGTTCCCCATTGCTCCTCTGTTCCTTATGGTTTGTAGCTTCTTATCCAAATATATCCTCCCTTGTCCTTGGCCCCATTACAACCATGAAAAGACCTTTTGATTTGAACATGCGTATGTGCTTGAGTGTTGATATTAGAGGCTTGCCAAGTCTATTTGTGATTGCTTTCTCGAGTGCATTGAGTGACATTGATTTACCTTAAACACTTGAGAGAAACACTGATTGTGTGCATCTGTGAGGCTCTGTTGCTTTTGATTCATCTCTTGAACTGATTGACTGCTTTCCTTGTACTGAATTGTTTGGATGATTCTTTGAGTATTTGCTTTCATTGACTCTGTGTGGGATTCTGCCTATACCTTTTACCATCCAGAGTTTGTGAGAATTGTGCAACTGTGTTTCTGTTTTGGAGTCTTGTTGTCTGTCTTTCGAGTCTGTGTCAGCTTCCTGAGGTTTGAGTAGTTCCCTGGTTTTCGTCTTGGTTTTGCCCAGGAGTGCAAAAGACTAAGTGTGGTCTATTTTGATGAGTCGTTATTTCTTGAATTATATTTAGTTTATTGCACTTAAATAAACTAGGGAATTGTGTTTAATTGCTTGTTATTTCCTCGTTTTTCCGAATTCTGCTTAATTTGGTCGGAAATTTGTAATTGTGCTAATTTGGATTTTCTGAGCTGATTAAGTGCATTTTTGAAGTGTAGGAAAATTTCGGAAATACATTTTGGGACATCAGGAAGAGTGCCAAATAAATTCAAGACTCTCCACACAGACATTTGTGAATTAATTAAATTGTAATTTAGTAGTTTAGAATTTCTGTATGAACTCTTACATTTTGGGTCAATTTTTGGTAAAGTAGATTAGGCCCAAAAGTAGAGATTAGTGACCTAGACTCTAGGGTTTTTGTGTGGACCCTACCCTTATAAAAGAGGGACACACGACCCTTGTGCCCAGCCGCCACTTTGCTGAAGGCCACTAGTGACTTCTTGGTTTGACTCTCGGTTTTACATTCATATTCAGCGTTGGTGTGCACATGTTATTCAGCTACTGTTACATTGATTTGAATTTTATTTTCATTTGGAGAGGATGCGTGGACTTCATCATCTTTGATGTTTCTTTGCTTGGTGAATGTTGTTACGGAGAGGAGAAAAATGAGAGCTCAACGTTAATTCCTTTTTGGAGGATGCAATTTTATTTATTCTGCCTCTTTTCATTTTCGGAAAAACATTTGTGATTGAATGTTTTTGGCTTTTAAAAGTAGGAAGCACTGTTCGGCGGAGCTGGAAGAAGAGTAGCAACGGTGATTGATGATGGAAGAGAGAAGCACGTTTCTTTTCTCTTCGTTTAATTTTTCTTAGCTTGGAGAAATGATGATTTACGCTGGAATAGGAGGCTGCACGGTGAAGAAGTGGAGCACGCACATGGAGCAGTAGCCACGCTGATGCTAGAATGGAGAGGAGGAGCTAATTTCATTTTGAAGTTTGAAGTGGTGTTGTCATGGCCTGCTTGCACACGGAGGAAAATTTCATTTTAAATGGTGAAGGAGCTGAATAACGTGTGCACACCAACGCTGAATATGAATGTAAAACCGAGAGTCAAACCAAGAAGTCACTAGTGGCCTTCAGCAAAGTGGCGGCTGGGCACAAGGGCCGTGTGTCCCTCTTTTATAAGGGTAGGGTCCACACAAAAACCCTAGAGTCTAGGTCACTAATCTCTACTTTTGGGCCTAATCTACTTTACCAAAAATTGACCCAAAATGTAAGAGTTGATACAGAAATTCTAAACTACTGAATTACAATTTAATTAATTCACAAATGTCTGTGTGGAGAGTCTTGAATTTATTTGGCACTCTTCCTGATGTCCCAAAATGTATTTCCAAAATTTTCTTACACTTCAAAAATGCACTTAATCAGCTCAGAAAATCCAAATTAGCACAATTACAAATTTCTGACCAAATTAAGCAGAATTCGGAAAAACGGGGAAATAACAAGCAATTAAACACAATTCCCTGGTTTATTTAAGTGCAATAAACTAAATATAATTCAAGAAATAACGACTCATCATGTGTGACTCTAAAGTTGCATAGCATTTTAAGCATTGCTTTCTTATTTTAGTTGTCGTGTGAATTTAATCGTTTACCTCAACGTTGCATTTTATTATTAAATGTATTTTCCTTGCTTAAAATTAGTTCAAGCACTTTTTGTAGGTTTTCTTTTAATTCCCGCCGGTTTATGTTTTAATGTTTTAGCTTAAGTATTGCATTTGAATAACATATCACATGTTTCTTTATTATCTATGCATTTTAATTAGTTCACACATCTTGCTTTAGGAATGTTGGTTCACTACTTCCATTCACTTTAATTAGTTTACTGTTCTCGTTCACTATGTTGTCTATTTTGTTCAGCTTCTTCATTTTCATGCATTTCCAATTTCCTCACTTGCTTTAGAGACCGTTCGGTGTCAATGTAGAACCGTTCGGTCTTCATGTTTTATTCGTTTATTTCAAAGTGTTTTCAATTGTGTTTGGTTGTATTTAAGTTCCAGTTTTAATTTAGTTCATTTTGAATCACAAAAACACTTTCAAAACCCCTCACTACGTGTTTGACCTGAGACTCGAACCACATTTGTTCCTTGAGAGACGACCTAGGAGTCACGTCCTAGTACTATACTGCATTATTTAATGTACATCAAATTTGAGGGGCCGCGACAGCCTCATCAAATTTTGGCGCCGTTGCTGGGGACCAACAGTTCGGTCTTAGGTCTTTTGTTGTGTGTTGTGTTTTGTCTTGTGTTGTGACGTGATGTTCTGTTTTGTGTGTGTGTGTTGCATGTTAAATTGTGACGTGTTTTGTTTGTTTCGTAATTTTTAGAATTTTTTTTGCCATGTCTACCTATTTTGATTATGTGAATACTACTTATTCTGCCTATGCCTATGATTATGATTCTCCTTCTGCATCTAACTCTGAGTTTAGTTCTCATGTATATTCTGTTGGTGTCTATGTTGAGAACAGTATGACTCATCCTCTAACTCCTGAGAGTGCTCCTTGGAAGCCGGATCCACTTGATGAGGAGGATGTTCGTTGTGTTTTCAACACTGGACTGATACATTTGTTGCCTGAGTTTCATGGTTTTGCAGGAGAATGCCCACATAAACATTTGGAGAAGTTCTATCTCATTTGCTCTGTAATGAAACCTCCAGATGTCCCAGATGATCACATTTTCACACTCATTACAAGGAGCAGCGAAGGATTGATGTTATTGTCTTCCTCCAGAATTCGTCACCAGTTGGGAAGATCTTGAGCATCAGTTTCTAAACGAATTCTTCCCTCTACAGTATGGTTACAGCAACGATCCCGGGTCGAATGATCCTAACCTGGGATGGTATGGTACTCCACAACATCAATATCAAGAACCACCATTCCAAAATACATGTATGCCTCTGCCAGTCCAGCAACAACAGCATCTGCAACTTTATGAGTTTGCCCAAATAGCTCCTCAGCCTTCTACTTCGGAGCCTACATTGCAGGAGTTGTTGGAGAAGATGACCATGCAGAACCTTCAGTTTCAACAAGAGAACAAGCAGTTTCAGCAGGAAATAGGAGCTGCGATTCAGAGTATGACTGATCAGATAGGGCAGATGGCCACTCAACTCACTGAGGAACAATCTCAAGATTCAGAGTTACCATTTCAGACTATTCAGGTTCCAGATGATGTTAGTGTCATCCACATAGTAGATGGGGAGCAGAGTCATGAGGTTACTACTACGCCACCTACTTTCCCACCCTCCTATGCCCCCACTCTTGCACCTGAGGAGATTGACAAAGATTTTGAGGACCAGGCAGGTATAAGCAACAATTTTGAACCAGGTAGACCATTTTCATCTTCCACCACTTTTCCAATCTTTAGAGAAGTGGAGGAAAACATACCTCAAATTGATTATTCTGTTGATGAATGTGCTATTCATGATTATGTTGTTGATAGGTATGTTGATGATTATATTATTGATGAGTCTGTTTTTGATTCTCCCTCTCTGCATGATGAGAATCACTTTTTGCTATCACATCTGAATGTTTATTCTCCATGCACTGAACATGAATCTGAGTCTGTTGTTGATATTGCTTCTAATTTTGAAAGTGATTCATGTTCTGAGAGTATATCTGAGGTTCAGCCTATTACATTGGGATTGGGTGTTATACCCTTGCATGTCATTTCTTTGGAACCACATGGCACTAACCCTATTGCAGGAGATACACATGAATTTGACCAACATGCACCCATAGTGGAAGACAAAGGTGCTTACATACACAATAGTTTGAAGATCAATAGGCACCGGCTGAACCCACTGATCAACAATCACTTCTTCTTAGATCCAGTTGTGGAAGACATTTCCCTGCTTGATCAAATCTGGAGGATGAAGCAATTCTTCCTCAAAACTTCCTTGCTGGATCTTGTGGTGGAAGACATCTCCCTGATAGTCCAAAATTGGCAACTACCACCATGACCAGGGGAGGTTTCTTTTTCCCTTCTCCCCCTTTCCCTACTTTTATTGCTCTTGTCCATGATCTGTTGACTGTTTTGATTTCTGATCTTATGCTTATGACACATTGAGGACACTGTGTAGTTTAAGTGTGGTCTATTGGTGGAGATTCTGATTTTTCTTTGTTAGTTTTTGTTTTCTTTGTTAAATTTTTTCTTTTCTAGGTTGTTTTTGTTGTGTCTTGTGTACAGTTTTGCATGTTTCTCTTGATTTTTGGACTTTGTTTGGGTTGTAAATATGTCTTTCACTTCATTGATACTCTGATTGGTTGGAAATCCTTTGCTTTTCTTTGCTTGGGAAGATGATTATGATGTTTGAGAGGTTGAATTGATTGTGACACAATTACCCTGTGTGAGATTTGAGCCACTTTATGTTCTTTCTTATGTGTGATATGTCTCTTGATTGCTTGCGCATATGCCTTGGCTTGACTCTTGTTGATAATTCTTGATTGATATGCATGTTTGGAAGTGATAAAGGCAGTTTTGTTATTGAGCCTCTCTAGCCAAATAAGCTTACCTTGTTCTAATCCTTTGATAACCCCTTTTGAGCCCATACTTTCCTCATTTCTTTGTTTTGAAGCTCATACACTAGCCCTAAGTGAAAAACCATGATTACCTTAACCTTAGGGAATTTTGGAGCTTTGGAAGTGTTTTGGGAACAAGTGTGGTCTCCTTGGGGATTCTTATGAATTGGCTAGTTGGTTCCTCTTCTTGTTTTGTGTTTGTAAATATGTTGGGTATCTTGTCTCTTACAGTTAGAGAAATAAAAGAAAAAGAGTCAAAATGAAAAAAAAAATACATAAAAAAAAATAAAAAAATGAGAAAAATAAAAAAAAAATTGTTTGTGAATAATGGAGTCAAGAAGAGGATTGAATTAGAGGTTTAGGTGTGATTTGACTGTGTTTACACTTATTCCCCATTACTCCTCTATTTTTTTTTGGTTTGTAGCTTCTCATCCATATTTATCCTCCCTTGTCCTTGACCCCATTTCACCCATAAAAGACCTTTTGATTTGAACATGCATATGTTTTGAGTGTTGATATTAGAGGGTTGCCAAGTCTGTTGTTGCTTGTTCTCTTGAGTGCATTGAGTTGAAATTCTTCACCTTAGACACTTGAGAGTAACACTGATAGTGCATCTGTGAGGTTTTGTTACTTTTGATTCACCTCTTGAGCTGATTGATCATTTTGCCATGTCTCAAATTGCTTGGATGATTTCTGTGAGTATCTGCTTTCTTTGATTTTGTGTTGGATATTGTCTACTGCCTTTCTTGGTCCAGATGCCTTGAGAACTGTGTAATTCGGTTTCTTTCCTCATGAGTCTTTGTTTTATGTGTGTTGAGTTTGTGATAGGCGACGGCTTGAGCTGAATCCGGAAACGACGAGAAACCGAGATTTGCTCGAGATGAAGACCGGGAAGCAGCGGAAGAAACAGACGTAGTCAAGAACCCTAGCATTTGGATTCGAAGATGAACAGCGAGGAACAAACCAGAGATTCGAGGTTTGTTCGGTTGAAAACCTAAGGTTTGATGCGGAAGCGGTTTGAGCGATGGAGAAGTGTTTTAGGCGGTGAGAAAGGATCTAATCGGTGGAGAATGGTCATGAAGCAGAGATGAAGATGTGGTTCGGAGGGATCTATCAGACGTGAGAAGTTTGAGATTCGGAGGTGACGAATCTCATGAGGAAAAGGATTCGGAGGCTTCGCTGATGAAATCTCGTGAGGGAATAAGGCACGCGTGGCATTAGATATGATGCAAGTCCCGAGGAAGCTTTCAATTGATGAGAGTGGTGTGAGATGGATGCTACGGAGGAGAGAGAATCTGATAATGGAAAATGAGAGAATGGATGGTGTGAATGGAAGGTGGCTAGAGGAGATCCTTTGGGATTCTCTAGCTTTGACTTTCAAGGGAATTAATTTCTGGAGTTCTCTCTACAGAAAGTTTAATTCATTATTCTCAAAAGTCCCTTACAAGAGGTGGTGGCATGTCTATATATAGGACTAAAAGTCCCTCCTATCTAGCACATGCCTAACACCTTTTACACATGTTTTTAATAAAAGTAAAAGAAATACTATACTAAACTAATTAGCCTTGGTCCCCGCGTATCATCCCCTCCCCCTTGGAAAGGATTTGTCCTCAAATCTGATGGTGCTTTTGAAGACTTATTTTTGTTAGCTTCATAAGGGTTCCTCCTGGGTCAAATATCCATCTGCAATAAGCATCAAACATATCTCTAATTAGTTTTCTTTGACCCAATAAGATATATAAAAGAATATGTGTAGAAGAAGGTTTCCAAATTTTGAAATTTTTAATTTTAATATAACAAAGAAACCTTTCTTCATTTGAAATTTTATTTGTATCTTGAGTTATTGGTAACCATAAAGGTAACCATAACCCAAGTTGGAAATTTGCATGTGTTGAAAGTGATAACATTTTTAAAGATGGAGTGGCCAATTCTTTGAAAGAAAAGTGAAATTTGGAAAATTCAAATATAAATGGATAAGAGTGAGAGGATAGAAAACCTCCCCTTAAGAGTTTGACTTCTAATGTAGGAGGAGATGTTGCCCTTAGTTGCTTTGATTTCTTTTCTTCCATTTCTATCCTTTCAACTTCTTCCTTTTCTCTTCTAAGTGTTTCTTTTCTATCTTTCTCTCTTCTTTTCTCTTCTTCTCTTTCTTCCTCATCTCTTCTCTTGTTTTCTTCCTCTTCTCTTCTCTTTCTCTCTTCCTCTTTTCTTTTATTTCGTTCTTCCTCTTCTCTTCTCTCTTTTTCTCTTCTCTCTATTTCTCTTTTTTCTCTTACTTCTTGCTTTTGTTTTTCTCTTTTTAACCTCTCAATTCTATGTTTGCTTGTCTCTTCCCATAGCCTCTTGAGTTTTTCTAGAAACTCACTTTCCCTACGGGAGAACCCATTTAAATTTTGAATGAATGACTTACCTTCTTTAATAAGCTCTCTCATAAGTTCTAAGTTTCTTTCAATTTCTCGAGGCACAAACTTTCTTCTCATACAAGCTTTCAATTCATTCCAATCATAAATGGGATATTTTCTACCTATCTTAACATGATATTGCCTATCATCCCACCACTCTCTTGCATGCTTTTTAAAACTAGAAGTGTAAAGATTAAGAATATAAGATTCATCATCTCTAGAATAGAAGGATTCATATTTACTTTTTCTCACCATGAATGAATGCATGTCATTAATTTCCTTTTCCCAAGCTAGGTATGTTAATGCACCAATATCATCACCAAAGAATGGAATATTTTCACTAGCTTTTTTATACAAATCATCTTCAATCCTATCAAATTCATAAGATGAACAAGACTTCCTTCTAGCTTTATCATGTTCTCTTTTGATGTCTTTGTAACTAAGTTGCTTATCAAAATTAAAATTCCTAGAAGACCTATATGAATAACCAGACATCTTTGTTTCTAAAAGTTTTTCTAGTGTAAAAGATATACAAGATTCACACTTTAGACAAGTCCCAGGTAAGAGAGGTGAGTCATGAAGACTGCTTAAGTACCAAGTCTTGCCTTGCCAGAAATGTCTTAGGTTACTACTAGTTACCCTTTAAACTAAAATCACTTTTAAAATCAAAGGACACAACTCACAACAATCACAACAATTAAACACTAAAAGACGACTCTTCGGACTCTAATGTGACAAGGCTTAGAGTTTAATCCCTTTTAACCTAAATCACTCCTAAACGTAAGACACAAAAATTTAAACACAAACAATAAAAGTTTTGCCAATAGTTGAAAGAGCACCAAGGACTCTTCCAAGACACTTGGACTTTGAATGGCCTTTTACAATGAAATTAAGAAAACTAACAATATAGCCTATTACAACACCAGATGAAGAAACAATTAAAAAAAAAAATAACAGCTATGCTTCAATCCTGGTCCTGATTCAAATCCGCATGAAGAAGCTAGTGTTCCACTTTTTGGTTGCTTCTGGACAACGTTGGAGTCTCCTAGCTCTTGGGTTCAACTCTACAATCACAAATGTACAAAGCTGGATCAGAGACAGTTAACGAACATATTGGAAGAGGGGAGTTACACTTAAATGAGCCTTCCCTTTCTTGGGTTTGTACACTTGATGCAGAGAAAGGTTCCTATTGCCACTTCTTCATCTTGCACGAAATCTTCCAGAGGCCAAATATTCCTTTCAATTCTCGGCCTAAATCAAGAAACTAGCTTGTCCACTCCTTTTCTCTTGGCTGCACAAGCTTCCCAAGCTTTCCACTCAGAATTATACTCCTGCACAAACTGAATTCCAACCAATCAACAATTAAACAATTTTAATCCTAACAATTGCAGGCCATACTACACAATTTAAGCATATCAAAAACAGTTTGAGATAAAAGAAACTCCCTTTAGTTCAGATGGTTGCTACTGGCTTTACTGAAATAGCTCACAATGTACAATATGCTACAGTACCATCAATATTGCTTTTCCCAAACTACACAGAAAATTCACACTAAATCAGCAGTTCATGCAGTCCATAATGAACAATTTTAAACCAAAGCAATGTAAACAATCAGAAGCAATTAAAGTAAATAACTCCCTTCAGTTCAACACTCCCACAAGAAGTGTTTCTGCCTCTGGTTTCTTCAGTAATATTCTGCTCACGTAAGGTTTCATTCACATCAGCTCTGCACACATAAATCCAACAAAATCCAGCAACAGAATCCAATGGACAGTGAACTATATTCAGACTGGAGGTAATTCAATGCAGAAACTAACCACCTAATTACTGCAATCGCCAAGTCAGAACTGAAAGTTAGGTGCTTTAATCACTTTTTAAAACTGGAGGATGCATTGGCAATTAAAACAGTTTCATGCACAATTGATTATGACAAGAGCAGCATTTTCAGAAAAATTAGTGAATTACACTGGACAGAAACAATGGACCAAACCAGTCAAGAATAATGTCCTAAACTAATTCAGAAATCAGTGGACCATGCTAATCAAATCAATGGACAGAGTATTGTGAGGCAAATCAGAAATTGGCAGTTTTAAAACAGTGTTCTTGCAATTCCAAAAATGCTCATAAAACAATCAGCACATTATTTGCAATTCCTATGCATCTACCAAGTCCCATAGGTCTTTATCAAATCAGAAGCAACATTCAACATGCCCAATTAAACCATAAAATCAACAATTCACTTTCAAAACAGTGAGTATATCAATGAATTCAGCAAGCAATGTTTGAAACTAAAATGAGTGCAATGACAGTTTAAACACTCACAAGCACAACTAGCATCACAAGCACAGTTTAAACATTCAAGCATTTAATATCTCACTGACTTCATCAAACAGTTTATGAACGAAATTGATTTCAATAACTTCTTAAACAGTCACAACTCTCCACTCTGATCATCTCATTTTCGTTTCCTGCACAATGAACAATCAACAAATGGTTAGTTGAAACTGAACTCTTGTAAATGCCAATAGCCACTAATCTCACAGCACCCAAATTTCTCTTTAAAACATTTTAAGGCACTCAAATGAAATTTCCAGTCTAAGCCAGAGAATCCTGTGGATCACCACCACCTAGAATGCTACCATTCACACTTACCTTCTTTCAAATCCCAAAAACCAGAATGGAATCAGATTTCTCAATCAGGAAAATGGCTAAGATAAACAAGGTAATGGAATGACAAAAACAGCAGAGCAACTGACTTGAGATCAGATTAATAAAGCAAATAAAAGATCCAATTATGATTCAGCAGAACATGATTAACATGTGAGAGACAAAACTAGATAACCAACAAATGACAAGCAAGAAACAAAGCTTTTGATCAAAGTGAGCACTCAAATGGAACTTAATGATTAGAGCTAGAACAGATTTTTAAAGCAAGAAAATCAAAACCCACAGCAAGTTGAAACTGAATTCACATGCAGCGTACAGAACTGAATTTTCAAAACTGTTAAATGGAATGCCACAAAGAAACCAGTGTATATGTTTAAATCTGAAATCTGTTTTGAAATTGGTTTCAACTGGATTGTACAGGTCTGAAAAGCTTTTTACATTGAATATATCATATTCATCTTTCTGTATATTTTTTTTTATCACAGATCCTTGCTATTGCTACAATCCAGTCCTCTTGAAATGATCTAATTCACAAGAAAATTCAGCACTGCAGTTCCAACTTGTACAAAAAATTTGAACTTAAAATTTGGGGTTTCAAAGGTGAAATTGCACAAAGGCTGATATAACTCGAATTAAGCTATTGCATCATGTTTGAAATATCAAAACAACTTGTTTTGCTCTGAAGTTGGATGCAGAAAGTAGTAATTCGAAAATTGAACTTGCAATAGCCAATTATGCAATCAAACAGCTCAACTACACCACCAGTTTTAAGTTTTATGGAGTCAATTGACAAATTATTGATGAAAATGACTTTAAAACAGCAATTTGAAGCTTAAACACGACACAAGGAAGTTAATGCAAGATTTCCAGCATGATCTATATGCCAGAACAGATTTTAAAACAAAAAAAACTAGACTCAAACAAGATAATGCAGATCGGTCAACTGCAACTTTGATACTATTGGAGTGTTCACAAGATGCCACCAAGCTATTTGCTTCAGCAATTAATGGCTTAAGTGGTGTGCACCTGATACTAACTCATTCAATCATTTTATCACCAAAATAATATGTATTGGCCATGACAATAAACGCAAATCAAAATACACATCAACAGTACGTTAAATCTGAGATTACGGTCACTTTTGCATGCACCCGAGCTCACAATGAAGGTATCATAGCTCATATGGTGTATAGCCACTGATCATATATTCCAGAATCTCAGAAAAAACTCAACACAGCTTTGAACACAAAATTTATGACATTTTAAGCAATTAAACATGACTGTAAACATGACAGAATATGATTCATCAATGAAAATGACTCAACAAAAATTTGGACCGATTAAGATGATGAAAGACACAACCAAAACAAGGTTAGCATACAAGAAATGACTCAAGCAGAAACCTAATGAATAGATCAAGACCAAAAACACATGAATCAACACAAGACAGAGAAGGAATCATAATGAACAACACGAATATTGAAGAGATTCAACACGAATGAATAAGATCAAGACAGAATCGAAACAACTCGTGAATTTCATAACAACGCAAGAAACTTAAACTCAGATCAGAGACGCGAATCAATGGAGAGATACTTAGCTTTCGAAGCGCGGAGAACCTGAGCTCTGATTACCACTTGATAGGCGACGGCTTGAGCTGAATCCGGAAACGACGAGAAACCGGGATTTGCTCGAGATGAAGATCGGGAAGCAGCGGAAGAAACAGACGTAGTCAAGAACCCTAGCATTTGGATTCGAAGATGAACAGCGAGGAACAAACCAGAGATTCGAGGTTTGTTCGGTTGAAAACCTAAGGTTTGATGCGGAAGCGGTTTGAGCGATGGAGAAGTGTTTTAGGCGGTGAGAAAGGATCTAATCGGTGGAGAATGGTCATGAAGCAGAGATGAAGATGTGGTTCGGAGGGATCTATCAGACGTGAGAAGTTTGAGATTCGGAGGTGACGAATCTCATGAGGAAAAGGATTCGGAGGCTTCGCTGATGAAATCTCGTGAGGGAATAAGGCACGCGTGGCATTAAATATGATGCAAGTCCCGAGGAAGCTTTCAATTGATGAGAGTGGCGTGAGATGGATGCTACGGAGGAGAGAGAATCTGATAATGGAAAATGAGAGAATGGATGGTGTGAATGGAAGGTGGCTAGAGGAGATCCTTTGGGATTCTCTAGCTTTGACTTTCAAGGGAATTAATTTCTGGAGTTCTCTCTACAGAAAGTTTAATTCATTATTCTCAAAAGTCCCTTACAAGAGGTGGTGGCATGTCTATATATAGGACTAAAAGTCCCTCCTATCTAGCACATGCCTAACACCTTTTACACATGTTTTTAATAAAAGTAAAAGAAATACTATACTAAACTAATTAGCCTTGGTCCCCGCGTATCAGTTTGTGTCACTTCCCTGATGTCCTTTGAACTATTCCTTGATTTGCGTCTTGATTTTGCCCAAGAGTGCAAAAGACTAAGTGTGGTCTATTTTGATGACTCAATATTTTCTTGATTTCACTTAGCTTATTGTGCTAGATTTAATTAGGGAATTGTGCTTGAATGTCCAATATTTTCCCATTTTTGTTAATTGTGCTTAATTTGATCAGAAATTCTTATTTTTATTAATTTGAATTATCTGAGGCTAATTATTTGCATTATTAATTGTAGGAAAATTATTGGATAATATTTTGGGACTTAAAGAGAAATGCTACATCAATCATATTTTTAAGCTAAAGTGAGTGAGGAGGTGTGCATTTAAATTATGGGAGTGCACATGGAGATGGGCTTGATTGGAGAAGCTTCTTTTAAAATGAAGAAAGTGTGCTGGATGAATGAGTGGGTCCATACGGAAGGAAGGCTGCAGCAGCACCACACGACCCTTGAGAGCTAATTCTACCCATCAAGCTTGAAGAAAGGAAACACACCACACGTCCACGTCCTGGAAGGGGGGTGCACATCATTCCAGCAGCTCTCGGTCCAGAAGCACGTGAGGTGGGCGTCCATCCAGCAAATGGGAAGCACACTTGGCCTGGTCCAAGAGGCAACACAGCAGCAGAAGAGAGGTGCATCCAGCAAGCAGCAGGCCCAACAGTTTGGAGGTGCATGAAGAAGCATCACCGTCCAGCGTCCAGCAGCTTGGAAGAAGGGGGCAACACACGACCCTTGTGCAACACCACGGTCCAGCACAAGAAATGTGTGTCACGGCTCAAAGCATGTGGTGGCAGAGGGAGAAGCACACCCGGCCCACACTTGGCTGCACGCGTCCAGCAAATTGAACCAAAGGCATGGTCTAGTCTTCAACCTTCACACAGCAAAAAAAAATAGAAGCACCACGCGTCCAACAGAGGGCCCTGGAGTAGACACACGTCCTGCAGGTTTAAGGAGGGAGCCGCCACCCAAGGCAACACACGGACATTCTGATACGGAAGGAAGCGTGGTGTCTCGGCCTGGAGCTAAAGGCAGCTGCCACTTGTTACGAGTTTTCTCTCTGCTTTTAAACGTTTTTCATGGAGAATGAAGAGCACACTTTCCCTTTTTCTATTTTTTTTGTAAGCGCTATTGCATTGATTGAATGAAAACAAGCACACTGTCTTTTCCTTTTAATCTTTTGCAAGGCTGGAATGTTTTATTTTTGGAGTTTATCATTGAATGAGCACGGTGCAGTATTTTCTTTATGGTTTTGAAGCAAACACGTGACGGTCGTTGGAGAGGGAATAGCCCCAAAATGTAGTTTGGTTCCTTTACTGTTCATATATATTCTTTGCACTATGTCCGTGATGAATTTTTAGCTCAATAGTATTAATTGCAATTGTTAAATCCATGCATTCCAATTTTATTCAAACACTTTGCATTGAATGTGTGACTCCTAAGTTGCGTAGCATTTTAAGCTTTGCTTTCTTATTTTAGTTGTCGTGTGAATTTAATCGTTTAACTCAACGTTGCATTTTATTATTAAATGTATTTTCATTGCTTAAAATTAGTTCAAGCACTTTTTGCAGGTTTTCTTTTAATTCCCGCCGGTTTATGTTTTAATGTTTTAGCTTAAGTATTGCATTTGAATAGCATATCACATGTTTCTTTATTATCTATGCATTTTAATTAGTTCACACATCTTGCTTTAGGAATGTTGGTTCACTACTTCCATTCACTTTAATTAGTTTACTGTTCTCGTTCACTATGTTGTCTATTTTGTTCAGCTTCTTCATTTTCGTGCATTTCGAATTTCCTCACTTGCTTTAGAGACCGTTCGGTGTCAATGTAGAACCGTTCGGTCTTCATGTTTTATTCGTTTATTTCAAAGTGTTTTCAATTGTGTTTGGTTGTATTTAAGTTCCAATTTTGATTTAGTTCATTTTGAATCACAAAAACACTTTCAAAACCCCCCACTACGTGTTTGACCTGAGACTCGAACCACATTTGGTCCTTGAAAGACGACCTAGGAGTCACGTCCTAGTACTATACTGCATTATTTAATGTACATCAAATTTGAGGGGCCGCGATAGCCTCATCACTCTACTTCGTCAACTTCGGTAACTTCGTCCACTTCGTTCCTCCACTTCGTTCCTCCATATCGTCAACTTCGTGCACTTCGTCCTCTTGGTCCACTTCGTCCACTTCGTCCACTTCGTCAACTTCCTCCACTTCCTCCACTTCCTCTACTTCCTCCACTTCGTCCACTTCGTCCACTTCCTCCACTTCGTCCACTTCGTCCACTTCGTCCACTTCGTCCTCTTGGTCCATGATGACAAATTTATGAACACCGAAAAACGGCGCCACAAACTTGTTTAACAATCGGCAAGTGTGACCGAATCGTATCAAGTAATAAAACTCGGTAAGACCAAGTATCGTTCTCCCAAAGGACTCACGACCTAGTTTAGCTATGTGATTTGTTGATTATTTAAGACTTAAGAACAAATTGATTATGGGTTTTAATGCAAAAGACAATAACTAAACATGTATGCATGAAGTTGATCAATGGAAAAGAACAAAACAAACACTTCAATGAATTATATGGATGAGTATGTTGTTGGGGTTATCAATTTCATCTTATCCACTCTCATATTTTCAGGAATTCATCATTCTTATCATCAATGCTAATGCCACTTTACCTTGCAAGAAGGCCTATCCCTAATTACGAGTTCATACAATTCCTAGCATTCCTAGTAATTAGTTCTTAAAGTGCAGGAGCTTAAAGGCAACCAATATGCTATTGGGAGAAATTCCCCAGATCTAGACTTCCCCGTACGTTCCCGTATCGACAAAATCAATAATCATGGCAATGAATGAGTTAAACAAAGCAAGCAATAAGCAAAGAGGAAAAACCCTAGTGATAACAGTTGAAAAACTGTTATTTTCATGCTTAAAGTTGATACTAAAAGCAACCTTTAGACTTAGAAACTAGCTTGAAATCATGCCTTTTTTTTATATTTTCAGAAATAAGAGAGCTGGACAGGTTTATGCTTGATTTAAGTGTTTTTGTGCAGGTTTTGAGGTGAATTTGGCTGAAAGAAGTGAAGAATAAGAGAGAGGACATTAGAAAAGACAAGAAAGAGTGCAAAAAGGAGAAGTCGAAGGCACCGCTCAGCGGCAAACTACCGCTGAGCGGCACTCAAGAGGTGGCGTTGGAACCGCTGAGGGGCAAATGGCCGCTGAGGGGAAGAAAGAAGACGCGTAACCACCGCTGAGCGGTAAATGGCGCTGAGCGGCACTTTTCGGGCTTGGGCTTTTGTAATCTTTTGTAACTCTAGATTAGTATATAAGGGCTTGCACGTCCTTTAGTTAGACATCTTTGGCAGAAACGAGGAAAACACTCTCTCTTTCACCCCTTTGAAGGAGGATCTTGGATGCTCAGGCTACCTCTTCCACTTTATTGGGTTTATTCTTTCATACTTCCATTGTTATTCATCTAGGTTCACCATGAATATGGTGAACTAAACCTTGTATGTTTGTTGGGGAATCAATGTAATCTCTTGAAGCTCTCATATATGGATTTGTTGAATACATCTTTGAATTAAGACATATGCTTTCTTTTCATCATTAGTTAGGGTTTTTCCTCTTTGCTCAATGCTTGCATTGTTTAACTCATTCTAATGCATGATTATTGGTTTTGTTGATACGGACACGTACGGGGAAATCTAGATCCGGGGAATTTCTCCCAATATTTTACTGACAACATTATATTGGTTGCCTTAAGCTCCTGCACTCATGAACTAATCATTAGGAATGCTAGGAATTGTATGAACTATTTGATTAGGGAGAAGCCATCTAGAATGGTACATTAGAGAGTGGCATTAACAATGATGATTTGAAAGAGGAATTCCTAAAATATATGAGAGTGGATGAGATGAAATTGACCCCCAACAACATATTCATTCATTTAATCCATTGAAAGTGTTTATCTTATGTCTTTGCCATTGATCAATTCATGCATACATGTTTATTTTCGTCTTGCATATTAAAATTTCAATCATTGTTTTCTTAAGTCTTAGCTAATCAAGAAATCACATAACTAAACTAGGCCGTGAGTCCTTTGGGAAGAACGATACTTGGTCTTACCAAGTTTTATTACTTGAACGATTCGGTCATACTTGCCGATTGTGAAACAAGTTTGTGACATCATATTTTGGTGCTTACAAATTTGTCCATCACCTAGCTAAGGATGAAAGAAAGCATATATCTTAACATAAGACATTAAATCAAATTCCATATATGAGAGTTTCACAAGACTACACTGATTCCCCAAAAACAATACAAGGTTTAGTTCACCATATTCATGGTGAACCTAGATGAATAATAATGAAAGAATGAAAGATAAAACCCTAGAAAGGTGAAGAGGTAGCCTGAGCATCCAAAATCCTCTTTCAAAGGGGTGGAAAAGAGAGTGTTTGCTTCGTCTCTGCCAAAGATACAAACCCTAGGACGTCCTAAAGCTTATATACTATTCTAAAATTACAGAAAATTAGGCCCAAGCCCAAAAATAGTGCCGCTCAGCGGTAAGTGCGTGAGTTGTTTTCTTCCCCTCAACGGCCAAATCACCCCTCAGCGGATCCAACGTGACTGCTTGAGTGCCACTTCGTCCACTTCGTCCACTTCGTCCACTTTGTGTACTTCGTCAACTTCGTCCACTTCGTCCATTTCGTCCACTTCATCCTCTTGGTCCACTTCGTCCACTTCATCCACTTCGTCCACTTCGTCCACTTCATCCACTTCGTCCACTTCGTCCACTTCGTCCACTTCGTCAACTTCGTCAACTTCGTCCACTTCCTCCTCTTCGTCCACTTCGTCAACTTCGTCAACTTTCTCCACTTCCTCCACTTCCTCCACTTCTTCCACTTCGTCCACTTCCTCCACTTCGTCCACTTCGTCCAGTTCGTCCACTTTGTCAACTTCTTCAACTTTGTCAACTTCGTCCACTTCCACCACTTCGTCCACTTCGTCAACTTCGTCCACTTCGTCAACTTCGTCCACTTCGTTCGTCCACTTCGTCCACTTCGTCAACTTCCTCTACTTCGTCAACTTCGTCCACTTCGTCCATTTCCTCCACTTCGTCCTATTAGTCCACCTCGTCCACTTCGTCCACTTCGTCCACTTCGTCCCCTTCGTCCACTTCGTCCACTTCGTCCACTTCGTGAACTTCGTCCACTTCGTCCCCTTCGTTCACTTCGTCCACTTCGTCCACTTTGTGAACTTCGTCCACTTCGTCCTCTTCATCCACTTCGTCCACTTCGTCAACTTCGTCCACTTCGTCCTCTTCGTCCTCTTCGTCCTTGATGGACAAATTTATGAACACCAAAATATGATGTCACAAAATTGTTTTACTATCGGCAAGTATGACCGAATCGTTCAAGTAATAAACTTGGTAAGACCAAGTATCGTTCTTCCCAAAGGACTCACGGCCTAGTTTAGTTGTGTGGTTTGTTGATTAGCTAAGACTTAAAGACGAAATATTTCGATTATATTATGCAAAAGACGAAAATAAACATGTATGCATGAAGTTTTGATCAATGGCAAAGGCAAAAGATAAACACTTTCAATGAAATATACGTATGAATATGTTGTTGGGGGTCAATTTCATCTCATCCACTCTCATATATTTTTGGAATTCAACATTCAAATCATCATTGTTAATGCCACTCTCTAAAGTACCTTTCAAGAAGGCTTCTCCCTAATTACGAGTTCATACAATTCCTAGCATTCCTAATAATTAGTTCATCAAGTGCAGGAGCTTAACGACAAACAATATACTATTGGGAGAGATTCCCCGGATCTAGACTTCCCCGTACGTTCCCGTATCGACAAAACCAATAATCATGCATTGAATGAGTTAAACAACGCAAGCATTAAGCAAAGAGGAAAAACCCTAACTAATGATGAAAGAAAGCATATGTCTTAAATAAAAGATGTAAAAACAAATTCCATATATGAGAGCTTCAAAAGATTACATTGATTCCCCAACAAACATACAAAGTTTAGTTCACCATATTCATGGTGAACCTAGATGAATAACAATGAAAGAATGAAAGATAAAACCCTAGAAAGGTGATAACAGTTGAAAAACTGTTATTTTCATGCTTAAAATTTATATTAAAAGCAACCTTTATACTTAGAAACTAGCTTGAAATCATGCTTTTCTTCATATTTTCATAAATAAGAGAGCTGGACAGGTTTATGCTTGATTTCAGTGTTTTTGTGCAGGTTTTAAGGTGAATTTGGTAAAAGAAGTGAAGAAGGAGAGAGATGGAATCGGAAAAGACATCAAAAAGTGCAAAAGGAGAAGCCGAAGTCACCGCTCAGCGGCAGTTTACCGCTGAGCGGCACTCAGGTGCTTACGGGAGATCCGCTGAGGGGCAAAATGGCCGCTGAGGGGAAGAAACGAGACGTGCACTTACCGCTGAGCGGTACTTTACCGCTGAACGGCACTTTTATGGGCTTGGACCTAATTTTTTGTAATTTACGAATAATATATAAGCTTTAGGGTTTCCTAGGGTTAGGTATCCTTGGCAGAAACGAAGCAAACACTCTCTCTTCCACCCCTTTGAAGGAGGATCTTGGATGCTCAGGCTTCCTCTTCACCTTTCTAGGGTTTCATTCTTTCATTCTTTCATTGTTATTCATCTAGGTTCACCATGAACATGGTGAAAACCTTGTATGTTTGTTGGGGAATCAATGTAATCTTTTGAAGCTCTCATATATGGAATTTGTTTTTACATCTTTTATTTAAGACATATGATGATACAAGAAGGCCTGGCACCATTGGACCTATCACAAGAGGGATGAATATTCTCCCCAAGGTCAAGTACTATTTACTATCTTTGGATGGAAAATTGGAGAACAAGAAGATATTCCAAATCTGCCAAAACATGGAGAAGGGTAAAATAGACATTTCTATACAAGAAGGGGTGTGCTTATCCTTCTATGGGGCTGCATTAGTAATTGTTTCTCCACATAAAACTCATTTGTCACGTGTTTTAGAAGCCACACATTTAGCACATGGGTTTAGATCTGAAACGTGTAAATTGCTTGCTTAAGCCTTGAGATTGATCTATAAAATCTCATAGGCAAAGCTTGTAGATTACTTCTGGAGAATATTGAATTTTACTCTACTGATGCATTTTCCATCACCTAAAACTCTGCCCAAAAGTCACTCCAAATGAGCTTCCCTTCTCCACCTAGCTTCCTTCTAGTGGAAGGCCTCCTGAGCTAGTTATCCACCTTCCAAAAAGCTGCTCTACCATCACCTATGCCACTGCATTTTCATTCTTCATCTCTGCTGCCATCTCTGAATTCAACGTCTGCACTGCATTTCCATTCTTCATCTCTGCTGCCATCTCTGAACTCAATCTTCCGCTGCATTCAATCCTTCCTTCTAGCTGAAGCAACTTTATCAAGTGGTATTCAGAGCTTTGGTTCTGCATCACGCTCCAGCTAAGTGTTCTTTCCATTCTATACTGTCATAAACAATTCCTTCGTGTTTTCTTGAATCTGTTCACTGTTTCATTACTCTCTTCAATTCCAGTAGTTTTCATTTACATCGTTTCTTTGTTCCAGCTTTTACTTGATTTTATTTTCATCATTTTAATCGGTTCACTTCTTTGCTTTGAGTCTTTTAATTTGGAAATCTAATGCTGTCATGTCCAGTAATGTGTTTTGGTTTATTTTGTCAAATTTCTGAGTTGAAACTGGTTTGGGGATAAATCTGCTGTGTTTGATTGGATTTTCAATAGAAGCACATCAGATGAGCAATGATTAAAGATCTCAGTGTATCTTGAAATCCATCACAGTACGGTGCCAATTGATGCATATTCAAATCTGGTTCAAATCTGGTTTTTCATTTTCTGAAATTGCACTATATAGAAACATCATTCCTGGCTGTGTTGATGTAATGCAATTATAATGAGTGCATACCATTTGAACAGTGAATTGTCTAAGACAATAAATCTGGTTGCATCATTTTTGTATAATCCAGAAATCAATTGATACAGCAGTTGGACCGATCTGCATTGTTTCTATTGAATGAGTTTTCTTTTGTTTTTGGTTTTCATGATTTTGAATCTGTCCAGATTAGAATTCATATTTGGACATCTTTTCAGTCATTCCTAGAGTCTTGTTCAAGTTTCATTTGTTGTCCTGGAGTCATAAAAGTTGTTTACAAATCAGTTTGAATCCTCTGCTGAAGTTTGGTTAGTTAATTGGTCAAATTTGGTGTTAAAAGGCAACTGAACTAGTAAAATTTTGATTTACAAGCATTTATCCTCTGCTGGCAGTTTGCACAAGTCATATTTGGTAAAACAAATTTGCTCAAATCATAAAATTAAGAGTCCAAATTCGTTTGTGCAAAATGACCATTCAAACTACCAAATTTTAAGCATCTTTTTCTGGTATAGTTGCAGAATTTTTAATTTGAAAGCTTGTTGTGATTACTGCATCAAAGTTAGTTCAGAATTGATAGCAAAAGCTTGGTTCAATTGAATTAAAAGAAGTGCACAATTCAAATCTTACCATAAACTGCACTGTAAAAAGCTGTGAAAACCAGTGCCAAGCAAAATTTAAAACTCTGATGCACATTTTTTTCAGCCTTCTGCTAGGCATTTTTTCAAACACTTTGCCTAGTTTAAATTTGGTTTCGAATTGATCATAGCTGCAACTTATCTTTGTTTCTTGTTTTTTTAAATCCACTCTAGATCCTTTCCTAAGTTCATTTTGAGTGCCACCATTCATTGGAAACCGATTAACTGATTGATTTAAGTTGTTTGAAAATCCTGCACATAAGCTGTTTGATAAAACTACAGTTGTGCATTCTGGTTTAACAGTTTTCTGGCAGCAGCAGTGTTGATTTTTCTGGCTTAATAATTGATTGATGGTGGTTCTTTTGAGCTCTTTGTTGGGGGAATAAGTATCTCAGGTGGTCCTACAACACTGGTAGCATCTTAGGCAGTGGATTGGAGCAAGGAAAGATCAACTTTGGAGTTGATTTTTGGTGCAGCAGGACCACGTTTGTCACTGGTCTGCATGAATTTTGGTGGCTGCAACAGCAGCATAGTTCACTCTGCAGCTGAGAGATTTGCATGAATCACTCCTGATTCATTATTTGTTTGAGAGCAACCAAAGCTGCCACATTAAACTACCTTGTGTTCTTCCAAATTTTTGTTTTGTTGTTTCCATTGTATTGCTTTTTGATTTTCTTTTTCATTCTAGTAAGTTGGCCATTTCAAGCAAGTGAAGTGGAAGAGCTCATAAGTGTTCTTCTCTCATTTGCTAACTTGACTGAAAGTCTCATCACTTTAAAATTGGTAGACGGTGAGTGTGTCTTAGATCCAAAGTCTAAGCCTCACCTAGGAGACCTCACTTTAATTGCTTTTCCCATTCTCGCCTATATAGCATATATCTTGTGCGAATAGGAAGCTCTCTTAGGGGTCTGAATTTAGAGTTTAGGTTGTGTCCTTTGATTTTAAAAGTGATTTTAGTTTAAAGGGTAACTAGTAGTAACCTAAGACATTTCTGGCAAGGCAAGACGTGGTACTTAAGCAGTCTTCATGACTCACCTCTCTTACCTGGGACTTGTCTAAGTGTGAATCTTGTATATCTTTTACACTAGAAAAACTTTTAGAAACAAAGATGTATTGTTATTCATATAGGTCTTCTAGGAATTTTAATTTTGATAAGCAACTTAGTTACAAAGACATCAAAAGAGAACATGATAAAGCTAGAAGGAAGTCTTGTTCATCTTATGAATTTGATAGGATTGAAGATGATTTGTATAAACAAGCTAGTGAAAATATTCCATTCTTTGGTGATGATATTGGTGCATTAACATACCTAGCTTGGCAAAAGGAAATTGATGACATGCATTCATTCATGGTGAGAAAAAGTAAATATGAATCCTTCTATTCTAGAGATAATGAATCTTATATTCTTAGTCTTTACACTTCTAGTTTTAAAAAGCATGCAAGAGAGTGGTGGGATGATAGGCAATATCATGTTAAGATAGGTAGAAAATATCCCATTCATGATTGGAATGAATTGAAAGCTTGTATGAGAAGAAAGTTTGTGCCTCGAGAAATTGAAAGAAACTTAGAACTTATGAGAGAGCTTATTAGAAAAGGTGAGTCATTCATTCAAAATTTAAGTGGGTTCTCTCGTAGGGAAAGTGAGTTTCTAGAAAAACTTAAGAGGCTATGGGAAGAGACAAGCAAATATTGAATTGAGAGATTAAAAAGAAGAGAGCAAGAAAGAAGAAAAGAGGAAGAAATAGAGAGAAGAGAAAAAGAAAGAAGAGAAGAAGAGAAAAGAAAAGAGCAAGAGAGAAGAGAAGAGGAAGAAAATGAGAGAAGAAAAGAGGAAGAAAAAGAGAGAAGAAAAGAGGAAGAGAGAAAAAGAAGAGACGAGGAAGGAAGAGAATAAGAGAAAAGAAGAAAGAAAGAAAGAAAAGAAGCACAAAGAAGAGAAAAGGAAGAAGTTGAAAGGATAGAAATGGAAGAAAAGAAAAAAAGAGAGCAACTAAGGGCAACATATCCTCCTACACTAGAAGTTAGAATCTTAAGGGGAGGTTTCTATCCTCTCACTTTTCTCCATTTATATTTGAATTTCCCAAATTTCACTTTTCTTTCAAAGAATTTGCCACTCAATCTTTAAAAATGTTATCACTTTCAACACATGCAAAGTCACAACTTGGGTTATGGTTACCTTTATGGTTACCAATAACTCAAGATACAAATAAAATTTCAAATGAAGAAAGGTTTCTTTATTATATTAAAATTAAAAATTTCAAAATTAGGAAACCTTCTTCTACACATATTCTTTTATATATCTTATTGGGTCAAAGAAAACTAATTAGAGATATGTTTGATGCTTATTACAGATGGATATTTGACCCAGGAGGAACCCTTGTGAAGCCAACAAAAATAAGTCTTCAGAAGCACCATCAGATTTGAGGACAAATCCTTTCCAAGGGGGAGGGGATGATACAAGAAGGCCTAGCACCATTGGACCTATCACAAGAGGGATGAATATTCTCCCCAAGGTCAAGTACTATTTGCTATCTTTGGATGGAAAATTGGAGAACAAGAAGATATTCCAAATCTGCCAAAACATGGAGAAGGGTAAAATAGACATTTCTATACAAGAAGGGGTGTGCTTATCCTTCTATGGGGCTGCATTAGTAATTGTTTCTCCACATAAAACTCATTTGTCACGTGTTTTAGAAGCCACACATTTAGCACATGGGTTCAAATCTGAAACGTGTAAATTGCTTGCTTAAGCCTTGAGATTGATCTATAAAATCTCATAGGCAAAGCTTGTAGATTACTTTTGGAGAATATTGAATTTTACTCTGTTGATGCATTTTCCAGCACCTAAAACTCTGCCCAAAAGTCACTCCAAATAAGCTTCCCTTCTCCACCTAGCTTCCTTCCAGAGGAAGGCCTCCTGAGCTAGTTATCCACCTTCCAAAAAGCTCCTCTACCATCACCTATGCCACTGCATTTTCATTCTTCATCTCTGCTGCCATCTCTGAATTCAACGTCTGCACTGCATTTCCATTCTTCATCTCTGCTGCCATCTCTGAACTCAATCTTCTGCTGCATTCAATCCTTCCTTCTAGCTAAAGCAACTTCATCATATGGTTTCTTTCATCATTAGTTAGGGTTTTTCCTCTTTGCTTAATGCTTGCGTTGTTTAACTCATTCAATGCATGATTATTGGTTTTGTCGATACGGGAACGTACGGGGAAGTCTAGATCCGGGGAATCTCTCCCAATAGTATATTGGTTGTCGTTAAGCTCCTGCACTTGATGAACTAATTATTAGGAATGCTAGGAATTGTATGAACTCGTAATTAGGGAGAAGCCTTCTTGAAAGGTACTTTAGAGAGTGGCATTAACAATGATGATTTGAATGTTGAATTCCGAAAATATATGAGAGTGGATGAGATGAAATTGATCCCCAACAACATATTCATACGTATATTTCATTGAAAGTGTTTATCTTTTGCCTTTGCCATTGATCAAAACTTCATGCATACATGTTTATTTTCGTCTTTTGCATAATATAATCCAAATATTTCGTCTTTAAGTCTTAGCTAATCAACAAACCACACAACTAAACTAGGCCGTGAGTCCTTTGGGAAGAACGATACTTGGTCTTACCAAGTTTATTACTTGAACAATTCGGTCATACTTGCCGATAGTAAAACAAGTTTGTGACATCATATTTTGGTGTTCATAAATTTGTCCATCAAAAGGTGAAGAGGAAGCCTGAGCATCCAAGATCCTCCTTCAAAGGGGTGGAAGAGAGAGTGTTTGCTTCGTTTCTGCCAAGGATACCTAACCCTAGGAAATGATAACAGTTGAAAAACTGTTATTTTCATGCTTAAAAGTGATACTAAAAGCAACCTTTAGACTTAGAAACTAGCTTGAAATCATGCATTTTGTTTATATTTTCAGAAATAAGAGAGCTGGACAGGTTTATGCTTGATTTGAGTGTTTTTGTGCAGGTTTTGAGGTGAATTTGGTGAAAGAAGTGAAGAATGAGAGAGAGGACATTAGAAAAGACAAGAAAGAGTGCAAAAAGAGAAGTCGAAGGCACCGCTCAGCGGCAAACTACCGCTGAGCGGCACTCAAGAGGTGGCGTTGGAACCGCTGAGGGGCAAATGGCCGCTGAGGGGAAGAAAGAAGACGCGTAACCACCGCTGAGCGGTAAATGGCGCTGAGCGGCACTTTTTGGGCTTGGGCTTTTGTAATCTTTTGTAACTCTAGATTAGTATATAAGGGCTTGCACGTCCTTTAGTTACGCATCTTTGGCAGAAACGAGGCAAACACTCTCTCTTTCACCCCTTTGAAGGAGGATCTTGGATGCTCAGGCTACCTCTTCACCTTTATTGGGTTTATTCTTTCATACTTTCATTGTAATTCATCTAGGTTCACCATGAATATGGTGAACTAAACCTTGTATGTTTGTTGGGGAATCAAAGTAATCTCTTGAAGCTCTCATATATGGATTTGTTGAGTACATCTTTGAATTAAGACATATGCTTTCTTTCATCATTAGTTAGGGTTTTTCCTCTTTGCTCAATGCTTGCATTGTTTAACTCATTCTAATGCATGATTATTGGTTTTGTTGATACGGACACGTACGGGGAAATCTAGATCCGGGGAATTTCTCCCAATATTATACTGACAATATTATATTGGTTGCCTTTAAGCTCCTGCACTCATGAACTAATCATTAGGAATGCTAGGAATTGTATGAACTATTTGATTAGGGAGAAGCCATCTAGAATGGTACATTAGAGAGTGGCATTAACAATGATGATTTGAATGTTGAATTCCTAAAATGTATGAGAGTGGATGAGATGAAATTGACCCCCAACAACATATTCATTCATATATTCCATTGAAAGTGTTTATCTTTTGTCTTTGCCATTGATCAAAATTCATGCATACATGTTTATTTTCTGTCTTGCATTTTAAACCCAAATATTTCGTTTGTAAGTCTTAGTTAATCAAGAAACCACATAACTAAACTAGGCCGTGAGTCCTTTGGGAAGAACGATACTTGGTCTTACCAAGTTTTATTACTTGAACGATTCGGTCATACTTGCCGATTGTGAAACAAGTTTGTGACATCATATTTTGGTGCTTACAAATTTGTCCATCAAGTTTTTGGCGCCGTTGCCGGGGATTCGTGGTTTAACTGGTTAATTTGTGTGATTATTGATTATCTTTGACTTATTGTTTTTTTATTTTATTTTAAATTTCGAATTTTTATTTTATTTTATTTTTCTGTTTATATTTTTCAGTTTGTATTTTATTTGATTTTATTTTATTTTTTCTGTTTTCTGTTTTTCTGTTTTCTGTTTTTATTTTCTGTTTTTTATTTTTCGGTTTTTATTTGATTTGTTTTTATTTTATTTTATTTTATTTAATTAGGTTAGATTAGATTTTATTTTATCTTTTAGGTTAGGTTAGATTTTATTTTATTTTATCTTTTAGATTAGGTTAGATTTTATTTTTTTTAGGTTTTATTTGATTCTATCTTCTAAATCTTTTTATCTTCTGAATATATATCTTCTTCTATATCTTTTTGTGCTAACAAATATTTCCTAGAGTTTTGTGCCTAATGTCTGCAGAATGCAATTTGGTCAAGAGTTTAACTATATGGGCACTCAATTCTACCAAAGTAATCTCAACCAATGGTGGGAACCTCACTCAAGCATGGATCAAAGCCAATTTTGGCAAGCTGCCGGACAATTTGAGAACCAACCACAACAACAATGGCAGCAAAAATCCTCTCTATCAGAAAGTTTGGAGGACACCCTTCAACGATTTTTGAAAAGTTCCGACTCTACTCAGAAAAGCATTGAAGAATCATGTAAAAGGATGGAGATGCACTTTCGTTACGTTAGTCAGAGATTGGATGATGAGGTTAATACTGAAGTTAACCTTAAGGAGGAAGGGCAAACCAATGTCACTGAAAGTGACAAGATTCTTGATGAGAAAAAAATAGAGGGAGATGCGGAAAAGATAGAGAGAAAAGAGAAAGAAGAGTTGAGTGAGAAAAATAAAGATGAAGAAAAAGAAAAAGAATTGGTTGAGAGAAAAGAGAGAAAGAAAATTTGTGTGAAGATAAAGAAGTTGAGGAGAAAAAGAGAAAGGAAGAAAAAAATAAAAGAAGAGAAAAAGAGAAAATTTAGGGAGAGAAAAAGGAAGAAAAAGAAGATGAGAGGAAAGAAGAAGAAATCACATGAAAAATCACATCCTCATCTAAAGAAGAATCATAGGAAGGAAAAGAAGTTCAAGTGCTTTATGGAAATCTTCAAGAAATTGGAGATTAAAGTTCCTATGATTGAGACACTGCAACAGGTTCCTGGTTTGATCAAATTTCTGAAGAAGTTCAGTAGAAAGAAGAAAAAGAAGAAGGAACTTGAACTTTATTGGGTCAAGCTAGTGACGTTAAAGAAGCGCTTGCTGGGAGGCAACCCAGTAGATTTACAAACTTTTGATTTGGTTTTATAATTTGTAATTTGTGAACATTATTCTGGACATTATTTTGTTGGATTTAGCATCTACTGAAGGATGCTAGGTGGTTAAGTATCTACTGAAGGATACTAAGTTTGTAACACCTACTGATGGGTGTTGGTGAGAAGATTTTGCACCTACTGATGGGTGCTGGTAAGTTTGAAACACCTACTGATGGGTGTTGGTGGATTTTGGGTCAGGCTCGTGACGTTAAACAAGCGCTACCTGAGAGGCAACCCAGTTGATTGATTGTTTTTGTTTGTTTATTTTTAGTTAGGATTTGCATAAGCATTTTTAACATTGAATTGCAGGGAACCTATGAGAGACATGTAGGGAAGGCACGTAGGTCAAGAAAAGAAGGAGGGGAGCACTTCACGAAAGTGCCGCTGAGCGGCAATTACCGCTGAGCGGTACTATCGCAGAGGGGCTTAAGTTCCCCTTAGCGGGACCCGAGCCCATTAGGGTATTTTTATACCCCAAGCTGCGTTTTAAGGGTTTATTTTCTGGCTTCTCTCTGCACAAACACTTCCACACACATTCTCTTAGGTTTTCCACATCTTTTCACTCTTCCCTCTTAAGAAAATCTCTCTTCTATTCACTTTTTCACTAGTGTGCCATCAAAGTTTGGGGTTGGAAGAGAGCATTCTAGTTTGAAGGCATTCTCATTGCATCTAGTATCTCCACCCAAGTAAGTAAAATGCATTTTGTTCATTCTAGGGTTCTTGAATTTGAATGTGATTGTCAAAGCATGAATATTTAGGGGTTTTGATTTCTATGCATGATTTGATGATATATTTGATGTTTGAACCGATTAAACTGCATGATTATGAACTGGAAAACTGAAAATTGCATTTGGGTGGAGTTAGGGAAGCTTTAAAACTGATTTTTCAAAAATCTGCAGAGTTACCGCTGAGGGGTAAATTACCGCTGAGCGGCACTCTGCCAGATTTGGTTTTTTCTGATTTTTGCGTGTTGGAATGTGGCGCTGGTGGCGCTGAGGGGAAATTCTGGCCCTCAGCGGTGGTTTAGCTTCAAAAGGAGTTTTGTTTTGTGTTTACTAATGATTAACATCATGTTCTGTGGTTTTGGATTTATGTTTGAATGCAGGAATGGCATCCTCTTCAGGAAAGAGATTGAACACCATGGCAACCAAGAGAAAGGAAAAGGAACCAGAGCAGCCCCATAATGGCAGGTTCCTCTCTAGGAAACATGAGAAGCACTTTAGGGTGGTTCAGGACAGGAGACTTCTAATGGAGAGAAAGGTTGGAATGTGATGAGAGGGTCGCACCTCCCACAAAAGTTGATTGCATAAAAGAATGCAGTATAGTACTAGGAAGTGACTCCTAGGTCGTCTCTCAAGGACCAAATTGTGGTTCAGTCTCAGATCAAACACGTAGTGGGGGGGGTTGAAAGTGTTTTTGTGCTTTGGAAATTAACTAAATTAAAACGGGAAATTAAATACAACCAAACATAATTGAAAACATTGAAATAAATTGACAAAGCATGAAAATCGAACTGTTCTACATTGCGACCAAACGGTCTCTAAAGCAAGTGAGGAAATTGGAAATACAAGAAGATAAAGAAGCCGAACATAATAGACAACATTAAAGTGAACGGAAACAATAAACCAAACATAATAGGCAGTGAAAGAAATCAATAAAGTGATGAACAATTCTAAAACGAGATGTGTGAACTAATTAAAATGCAGTAATAATAATAAAAAGTACGTTTGCCTAATAATGAAATGCACATTGCAATTTCGAATAAAATTTCAAGGTAAATTCATAAAGTGCTTGAACCAATTAAAATGCACGGCGCTAAAGAAATACGTTCAATACTCTTAAAATTCAATGTTGAACTAAGAAGTAAAATGCTAAATGAAAACCGTGAATGTTGAATCCATGAGTGAGCTGCTTCCGTATGCACATATGCGCGTCCTTCTTCAAGACTAAGTGATCAGCGTGTGCTTTTCTCCCAACCGAGAATCACCTCATCTCAAAATGAATAGAAAGGACGCTCGTTCACGGAACGAGCGTACCATTCCAGCCGTCCGCGTGCATCACTTCTTCCAGGACATCCAGGCGCATGCTCCAAATGAGTCACCAATCCCGTACGTTCATTCTCTCCTACTCAATCAACATTTCATTCTTTAATGCTTCCAGCCGTGACAAGGGGAACATGATGTGACCGTGTGCACTACTTTGCTGGACCGAAACTTCACTTTTCCTTCACCTAATCTCCGTGGCACCACTTTCATGTGCCAATTCTCTTTTCTTCCAACCGTGAATCATCTCCAACTCCACGTGCTCCTTTCTTGTAAAATGAATTCTTTCTTCTTTCCCAGGTGGCAGCTGGACTCGCTTCCCACAACCAAATTAAATGCATCAAACTTCAACACGTTCCAGCACAACATGCGGACACCATTCCCCTTCTTCCAATCAACACTTCCTCTCCGTGTGCACACCAACGCACCTCTCCCACCTAATCTACTTCATTTCAATAATTTCATGAACCAAATTGAAATTAAATGGCAAACTGAAAACGTAACGTGTGCTCAAGTCAAAGCAAGAAAATTTAATTTCATAAAAGCTTCCTTTGCAACAGTGTTTTCAGCCAAAGAAAAATTCACCCCAAAACCAAAACCCGAGAGAGACCCCCCAAAGAGAACCAAGACCGAGAGTGTGTGGGGCTCTTAATGTGTGGCGGCTGGACGTCTCTCACTCCCTACCCTACACTACCTCTCACTCCCTTTCCATGAAAAATTGCGTAAACATCATCCTCCCCCAAAGAACACAAGCCGAGAGAGAAAGAAACTAAAAACAGTGGCCAAAACCAAGTGCAAGTGGCGGCTGTTTCTTAGGCCGTGAGTTCCCTTTTTAATAAGGGTGGGGTCCACACAAAAACCCTAAGATGCCAAGCCATCTTTCTCTACTATTTGGGTCTAATCTAGTTTACCAAAAATTATCCCAAAATGTAAAAGTTAATACAGAAATTCTAAACTACTGAATTACAATTTAATTAATTCTAAAATGTCTGTGTGGAGAGTCTTGAATTTATTCGGCATTCTTCCTGATGTCCCAAAATGTATTTCTGAAATTTTCCTGCACTTCAAAAATGCACTTAATCAGCTCAGAAAACCCAAATTAGCACAATTACAAATTTCCGACCAAATTAAGCAAAATTCGGAAAACGGGGAAATAACAAACAATTAAACACAATTCCCTGGTTTATTCAAGTGCAATAAACTAAATATAATTCAAGAAATAACGACTCATCAAAATAGACCACACTTAGTCTTTTGCACTCCTGGGCAAAACCAAGACGAAAACCAGGGAACTACTCAAACATCAGGGAGCTGACACAGACTCGACAGATAGACAACAAAGACTCAACAAAGACAGAAACAGAATTACACAGTTCTCCAGGAATCTGGACCAAGAAAAGAAGTAGACAATTCCAACACAGAATGAATCAGAGAAAGCAGATACTCATGAAATCATCCAAGCAATTCAAGACATGGCAAAATGATTAATCAGCTCAAGAGGTGAATCAAAAACAACAGAACCTCACAGATGCACACAATCAGTGTTTCTCTTAAGTGTTTAAGGTAAATCAATGTCACTCAATGCACTCAAGAAAGCAATCACAAACAGACTTGGCAAGCCTCTAATATCAACACTCAAGCACATACGCATGTTCAAATCAAAAGGTCTTTTCATGGTTGTAATGGGGCCAAGGACAAGGGAGGATATATCTGGATAAGAAGCTACAAACCATAAGGAACAGAGGAGCAATGGGGAACAAGTGTAAACACATTCAAACACACCCACAACCTCTAATTCCATCCTCTTCTTGACTCCATTATTCACATTTTTTTTTCACTATTTTTCTGCTCTTCTTTTTTTTCATCTTGTCTCTTTTCTTTTCTCTCTTTTCAAAACAAAACTGTAAAAGACAAGATACACATATATTTACCAAAACAAAACAAGAAGAGGAACCAACTAGCCAACTCATCAGAATCCCCAAGGAGACAACACTTGTTCCCAAAACACTTCCAAAGCTCCAAAATTCCCTAAGGTTAAGGTTATCATGGTTTTTCACTTAAGGGTGATTAATGAGCTTGAAAACAAAGAACAGGGGAAAAGTATAGGCTCAAGGGGGTTATCAAAGGATTAGAACAAGGTAAGCTTATTTGGCTAGAGAGGCTCAAGAACAAAACTGCCTTTATCACTTCCAAACATGCATATCAATCAAGAATCATCAACAAGAGTCAAGCCAAGGCATATGTGCAAGCAATCAGGAGACATATCCCACACAAGAAAGAACATAAAGTGGCTCAAATCTCACACAAGGTAATTCTGTCACAATCAATTCAACTCTCAAAAATCATAATCATCTTCCAAGCAGAGAAAAGCAAGGATTTCAAACAAATAAGTATCAATCAAGTGAAGGAAATGATAAGTCTACAACCCAAACAAAGTCCAGAAATCAAGAGAAACATGTAAAACTGTATACAAGACAAAACAAAAACTACCTAGAAAAGAAAAAATTTAACCAAGAAAACAAAAACTAACGAAGAAAAATAAAAATCTCCCCCAATAGACCACACTTAAACTACACAGTGTCCTCAATGTGTCATAAGCATAAGATCAGAAATCATAACAGTCAACAGATCATGGACAAGTGCAATAAAAGTAGGGAAAGGGGGAGAAGAGAGAAAGAAAACTCCCCTGATCATGGTGGCAGTTGCCAATTTTGGACTTGTAGGGAGATGTCTTCCACCAATGGATCCAGCAAAGAAGTTTTGAGGAAGAACTGCTTCATCCTCCATATTTGATCGAGCAGGGAAATATCATCCACAGCTGGATCTAAGAAGAAAGGATTGTTGATGAGCAGGTTCAGCTGGTGCCTATTGATCTTGAAGCTTTTGTCAGTGTTAGCACCTTTATTTTCCACTGTGGGTGCATGTTGGTCAAATTCATGTGTACCTCCTGCAACATGGTTAGTGCAATGTGGCTCCAAAGAAATGACATGCAGAGGTATAACACCCAATCCTAGTGTAACAGGCTGAACCTCAGATACATCCTCAGAACATGAATCAATTTCAAAATCACAAGCAATATCAACTACAGACTCAGATTCATGTTCAATGCATGGAGAATAAACATTCGGATGCGACAGCAAAAATTGGTTCTCATCATGCATAGAGGGAAAATTAAAATCAGACTCAACAACAATACAATCATCAACATAATCCTCAACAACATAATCATCAACATAATCAAATTGAGGTATGTTTACCTCCTCTTCCTTGAAGATTGCTAAAGTGTGGGAAGATGAAGGTGGTCTACCTGGTTCAGGGTTACTGCTTATTTCTGCCTGCTCCTCAAAATACTCATCACTCTCCTCAGGTGCAAGAGTAGGGACATAGGATGATGGGAAAGTAGATGGCACAATAGTAAGTTCATGACTCTTCTCCCCATCTTCTATGTTGATGCCACTATCATCATCATCTGGAATCTGAACAGTCTGAAATGGTAACTCTGAATCTTGAGACTGTTCCTCAGTGAGTTGAGTGGCCATCTGCCCTATCTGATCAGTCATACTCTGAATGGCAGCTCCTATTTCTTGCTGGAACTGCATGTTCTCTTGCCTAAACTGAAAGTTCTGCATGGTCATCTGCTCCAACAACTCCTGCAATGTAGGCTCAGAAGTAGAAGGCTGAGGAGCTATTTCGGCAGGAGCACTATACTGCTGACTCTCGTATTGCTGGACTGGTGGAGGCATGAAAGTACTCTGGAATGGTGGTTCTTGATATTGATGCTGTGGAGCATCATACCATCCCAAGGTAGGGTCATTCCATCCAAGACCGTTGCTATAAGCATATTGCACAGGGGAAAATTTGCTCAGAAACTGGTGCTCAAGATATCCCCAATCGGTAACGGATCTCAGAGGAAGAGAGTCTTGCCAATCCTTAGCTGCTCCTTGTAATGAATGCGGAAATGCGCTCAAGAAAATGTAATCAAGAGGGACATCTGGAGGCTTCATTGAAGAGCACATGATGTGGAGCTCCTCCAAATGTCTGTGTGGGCATTCTCCTGCAAAACCATGAAACTTAGGCAGCAAATGTATCAGTCCAGGGGTGAGATCGCAATGAAGATCATCCTCCTTAAGTGAAACCGGCTCACAAAGAGCACTCTCAGAAGTCGGAGGATGAGCCATATTGCTCTCAACATACAAATCAGCAGAATATGAATCACAATCAAAGTAACATGCAGAAGGAGAATCATAATCAGAGGCATTGGCAGAATAAGCAGTATTCACGAAATCAAAATCGGTAGACATGGAAAAAGAAGAATACTAAAAATCACGAAACAAATAAAACACAACACATTTATACATGCAACACGCACACACAAAACAGAACATCACATCACATCACAACACAAGACAAAACACAACACACACAAACACAACAAAGAGACCTAAGACTGAACCGTTGGTCCCCGGCAACGGCGCCATTTTGATGAGAGGGTCGCACCTCCCACAAAAGTTGATTGCATAAAAGAATGCAGTATAGTACTAGGAAGTGACTCCTAGGTCGTCTCTCAAGGACCAAATTGTGGTTCAGTCTCAGATCAAACACGTAGTGGGGGGGGGTTGAAAGTGTTTTTGTGCTTTGGAAATTAACTAAATTAAAACGGGAAATTAAATACAACCAAACATAATTGAAAACATTGAAATAAATTGACAAAGCATGAAAATCGAACTGTTCTACATTGCGACCAAACGGTCTCTAAAGCAAGTGAGGAAATTGGAAATACAAGAAGATAAAGAAGCCGAACATAATAGACAACATTAAAGTGAACGGAAACAATAAACCAAACATAATAGGCAGTGAAAGAAATCAATAAAGTGATGAACAATTCTAAAACGAGATGTGTGAACTAATTAAAATGCAGTAATAATAATAAAAAGTACGTTTGCCTAATAATGAAATGCACATTGCAATTTCGAATAAAATTTCAAGGTAAATTCATAAAGTGCTTGAACCAATTAAAATGCACGGCGCTAAAGAAATACGTTCAATACTCTTAAAATTCAATGTTGAACTAAGAAGTAAAATGCTAAATGAAAACCGTGAATGTTGAATCCATGAGTGAGCTGCTTCCGTATGCACATATGCGCGTCCTTCTTCAAGACTAAGTGATCAGCGTGTGCTTTTCTCCCAACCGAGAATCACCTCATCTCAAAATGAATAGAAAGGACGCTCGTTCACGGAACGAGCGTACCATTCCAGCCGTCCGCGTGCATCACTTCTTCCAGGACATCCAGGCGCATGCTCCAAATGAGTCACCAATCCCGTACGTTCATTCTCTCCTACTCAATCAACATTTCATTCTTTAATGCTTCCAGCCGTGACAAGGGGAACATGATGTGACCGTGTGCACTACTTTGCTGGACCGAAACTTCACTTTTCCTTCACCTAATCTCCGTGGCACCACTTTCATGTGCCAATTCTCTTTTCTTCCAACCGTGAATCATCTCCAACTCCACGTGCTCCTTTCTTGTAAAATGAATTCTTTCTTCTTTCCCAGGTGGCAGCTGGACTCGCTTCCCACAACCAAATTAAATGCATCAAACTTCAACACGTTCCAGCACAACATGCGGACACCATTCCCCTTCTTCCAATCAACACTTCCTCTCCGTGTGCACACCAACGCACCTCTCCCACCTAATCTACTTCATTTCAATAATTTCATGAACCAAATTGAAATTAAATGGCAAACTGAAAACGTAACGTGTGCTCAAGTCAAAGCAAGAAAATTTAATTTCATAAAAGCTTCCTTTGCAACAGTGTTTTCAGCCAAAGAAAAATTCACCCCAAAACCAAAACCCGAGAGAGACCCCCCAAAGAGAACCAAGACCGAGAGTGTGTGGGGCTCTTAATGTGTGGCGGCTGGACGTCTCTCACTCCCTACCCTACACTACCTCTCACTCCCTTTCCATGAAAAATTGCGTAAACATCATCCTCCCCCAAAGAACACAAGCCGAGAGAGAAAGAAACTAAAAACAGTGGCCAAAACCAAGTGCAAGTGGCGGCTGTTTCTTAGGCCGTGAGTTCCCTTTTTAATAAGGGTGGGGTCCACACAAAAACCCTAAGATGCCAAGCCATCTTTCTCTACTATTTGGGTCTAATCTAGTTTACCAAAAATTATCCCAAAATGTAAAAGTTAATACAGAAATTCTAAACTACTGAATTACAATTTAATTAATTCTAAAATGTCTGTGTGGAGAGTCTTGAATTTATTCGGCATTCTTCCTGATGTCCCAAAATGTATTTCTGAAATTTTCCTGCACTTCAAAAATGCACTTAATCAGCTCAGAAAACCCAAATTAGCACAATTACAAATTTCCGACCAAATTAAGCAAAATTCGGAAAACGGGGAAATAACAAACAATTAAACACAATTCCCTGGTTTATTCAAGTGCAATAAACTAAATATAATTCAAGAAATAACGACTCATCAGAATGATACCTAACTTTGCTCCTCAATTTGGAGAGCAAGTGTTAGGGAATGATTGGGGGAAGCTAGCCACTTATCCATCACCTGCCAACATAGCTGTGGTGAAAGAATTCTACACCAATGCAAAGAAGATTGGTGATTATCCAGCTGAGAATTATTTGGGCTATGTTAGAGGCCATGCTATCAGCATGGAGGAAGGTGCTGACTTTGAGGATGTTGAGAGAGTATTGTGCATATCTGGAGGACACTTCCAAAGGAATAGATCTGGCTCAGTGGTTAATATTAGGAGGACAGATTTGACTCCTCTTGCAAAGTATTGGATGGCGTTTTCTCATGCCAACATTCAGCCATGTTCACATGTGTCAGATATTACTCTCAGCAGGGCACTATTCATCTACTGTGTTATCAGAAACTTGAATGTTAATATTGGGCAGGTGATAGCTGATGAGATTAGTGTGTGTGCTAACACTTCAAACAACAAAGCACCACTGGGACATCCTTCTTTGATCACTCACCTTTGCAAGCTAGCTGGGGTGGACACTTCTGTTCCACCATTTGAGAGGCCAAGAAAAGCTATAGATGAGGCCTATTACAGACAGTACTGTGGAGGTGAGGAGGCAGCCCAGCCAGTGCCACCACGCCAGGCTCGTAGAGAGAGAAGGCCAGCACAGAGCAGGACTTCTGCTGATACTCATGAGGCAGAACCATTCCAGATGAGGGACATGTATATGTCTCTTATAGGTGCTCAGTTGCAGTCCATCCACAGAGGGCAGGTGGCCACGGCTGAGATGATAGTGGGGATGTATGATACCCCTCCAGCACACAGGTGGACTATGGATGAATTTCATAATGTGGTAGCTTGGCCAGAAGAACCATGGCATGGAGGAGCTGAAGCAGCTGAAGCTTCAGCCCGAGACATGGATGAAGATGAAGCTGAGGAGGAGGATGCATTTGATGAAGATGATGATGAAGAGGAAGAGGAAGATACAGAGAGCTCGGACTGATGAGGAGCTGAGATAGCATTTACTGATGAATGCTATCATATGATTATGCTTTTGTGGTTTAAGTTTTCTGAACTTATTTGTTTTTGTTTTTAGATTAGGGTTTGATGTACTCTATTGAACACCTGGTTTGTTATGATGGTTTGCTATTAACTGTGATTGTGTGATAAGTAATGCTTGATGATGCTTATTGATTGATTGATGTTGAGATGATGTGCACATTAAAATGCTTATACAGGTGATTCACAAGCTTTGTGAACAAATGCATAATATCATGATTGTGATTGTGAAATTAAGCAGGATGTGCATGTCAAATGTGAATGAGCTTATATGTGAGGTTTTGAGCTCCAGAGTTGTTATTGTTGAATGCTATTACTTTGAAAGCATGAATGACTTTGCCCAGGTTTTCTATGATTGAATCAATTGCTTGTTTTGCATCATATGATCAAAGGCCGTGTTGTTGAATCCCTTTTTATTGGCCAAATTCATAAAGTTAGCCTTCTAAAAGAGAACACGTTGTGTTCTATCCTTTGAACCCTTAGCCTTAAACATACACTGAACACCCTTGATTGAAAATCTTTACCTTGAGTTAAGTAGAAGATCTTGTGTGGTATTGTTAAATGTTCAAGTTTGGGGTTATTGGGGAAACATGAAAAAGGAAAAAGCATTGAGCTAAGAGCTAAAAAGTAAGAATATGCAAAGAAAAGAAAAGAAAAAGAAGCAAAGCTCAATGCAAATGCAAAAGCAAAGGCAAAAGAAAGTTGGGAATGAATAAGAAGATTGTGTTGTTATGACTCTCTTAACTCAAGGATTTTGTGATCCAGAAAAACCAATTTTCTTGTTAGCCCAGCCACATTATAAGCCATTGAAAAGTCCTTGTGATGATGCATGCTTGTGAATGTATTTGATTGTGGTTAAATGAAAGGCAAAGTTGATTCATGTGACATTGTGATAGTGGAGTGAATGAGTGAAACACTTTACCTCTTATACACTTGTGTGTTGAGTGAAACACTTTACCTAGTGAGGAAAGATTCCATAAGCACATGAACATCCATGCTTAATTGATTGATCATTCATGAAAAATAGCATTTGTTGGAACTTAAATGACTTTGTGAACACTAAAGCATGTGCACATCTTGAATTAACTCTCGGTCATAAGTTTGAGTGAAGTTTTTACTTATCTTGAAAATAGGATTTTGAATGAGTGAACCATCATATGAATTGGTTGGAGATGGAGTTACATTTTGTTTGCTTGAGGACAAGCAAAGTTCTAAGTTTGGGGTTGTGATAACAGTTGAAAAACTGTTATTTTCATGCTTAAAAGTGATACTAAAAGCAACCTTTAGACTTAGAAACTAGCTTGAAATCATGCATTTTGTTTATATTTTCAGAAATAAGAGAGCTGGACAGGTTTATGCTTGATTTGAGTGTTTTTGTGCAGGTTTTGAGGTGAATTTGGTGAAAGAAGTGAAGAATGAGAGAGAGGACATTAGAAAAGACAAGAAAGAGTGCAAAAAGAGAAGTCGAAGGCACCGCTCAGCGGCAAACTACCGCTGAGCGGCACTCAAGAGGTGGCGTTGGAACCGCTGAGGGGCAAATGGCCGCTGAGGGGAAGAAAGAAGACGCGTAACCACCGCTGAGCGGTAAATGGCGCTGAGCGGCACTTTTTGGGCTTGGGCTTTTGTAATCTTTTGTAACTCTAGATTAGTATATAAGGGCTTGCACGTCCTTTAGTTAGGCATCTTTGGCAGAAACGAGGCAAACACTCTCTCTTTCACCCCTTTGAAGGAGGATCTTGGATGCTCAGGCTACCTCTTCACCTTTATTGGGTTTATTCTTTCATACTTTCATTGTAATTCATCTAGGTTCACCATGAATATGGTGAACTAAACCTTGTATGTTTGTTGGGGAATCAAAGTAATCTCTTGAAGCTCTCATATATGGATTTGTTGAGTACATCTTTGAATTAAGACATATGCTTTCTTTCATCATTAGTTAGGGTTTTTCCTCTTTGCTCAATGCTTGCATTGTTTAACTCATTCTAATGCATGATTATTGGTTTTGTTGATACGGACACGTACGGGGAAATCTAGATCCGGGGAATTTCTCCCAATATTATACTGACAATATTATATTGGTTGCCTTTAAGCTCCTGCACTCATGAACTAATCATTAGGAATGCTAGGAATTGTATGAACTATTTGATTAGGGAGAAGCCATCTAGAATGGTACATTAGAGAGTGGCATTAACAATGATGATTTGAATGTTGAATTCCTAAAATGTATGAGAGTGGATGAGATGAAATTGACCCCCAACAACATATTCATTCATATATTCCATTGAAAGTGTTTATCTTTTGTCTTTGCCATTGATCAAAATTCATGCATACATGTTTATTTTCTGTCTTGCATTTTAAACCCAAATATTTCGTTTGTAAGTCTTAGTTAATCAAGAAACCACATAACTAAACTAGGCCGTGAGTCCTTTGGGAAGAACGATACTTGGTCTTACCAAGTTTTATTACTTGAACGATTCGGTCATACTTGCCGATTGTGAAACAAGTTTGTGACATCATATTTTGGTGCTTACAAATTTGTCCATCAGGAAACCCTAAAGCTTATATATTATTCGTAAATTACAGAAAATTAGGTCCAAGCCCATAAAAGAGCCGCTCAGCGGTAAAGTACCGCTCAGCGGTAAGTGCGCGTCTCGTTTCTTCCCCTCAGCGGCCATTTTGCCCCTCAGCGGATCTCCCGTAAGCACCTGAGTGCCGCTCAGCGGTAAACTGCCGCTGAGCGGTGACTTCGGCTTCTCCTTTTGCACTTTTTGATGTCTTTTCTGATTCCATCTCTCTCCTTCTTCACTTCTTTTACCAAATTCACCTTAAAACCTGCACAAAAACACTGAAATCAAGCATAAACCTGTCCAGCTCTCTTACTTATGAAAATATGAAGAAAAGCATGATTTCAAGCTAGTTTCTAAGTATAAAGGTTGCTTTTAATATCAATTTTAAGCATGAAAATAACAGTTTTTCAACTGTTATCAGTCCTCTTCGTCCACTTCGTCCTCTTCGTCCACTTCCTCCACTTCGTCCACTTCGTTCACTTCCTCCACTTCCTCCACTTCCTCCACTTCCTCCACTTCCTCCACTTCCTCCATTTCCTCCACTTCCTCCACTTCCTCCACTTCCTCCACTTCGTTCACTTCGTCAACTTCGTCCACTTCCTCCACTTACTCCACTTCGTCCACTTCCTCCACTTAATCGAATTCCTCCACTTCCTCCACTCCGTCCACTTAGTCAACTTCCTCAACTTTGTCCGCTTCCTGTATTTCGTCCACTTCGTCCATTTCATCCACTTTGTCCACTTCGTCAACATCGTGCACTTTGTCCACTTCGTCAACTTCGTCCACCTCGTTCAGTTCCTCCACTTTGTCCACTTCGTCCACTTCGTCCACTTCGTTCACTTCCTCCACTTCCTCCACTTCGTGAACTTTGTCCACTTTGTGAACTTCGTGCACTTCGTGAACTTTGTCCACTTCGTCCTCTTCGTCCACTTCGTCCACTTCGTCAACTTTCTCCACTTCCTCCACTTCGTCCACTTCGTCAACTTCGTCCACTTCCTCCACTTCGTTCACTTCGTCCACTTCGTCAACTTCGTCCACTTCCCCTTACTTCCTCCACTTCCACCACTTCGTCCACTTCATCCACTTCCTCCACTTCCTCCACTCCGTCCGCTTCGTCCACTTCGTCCCTTTAATCCACTTCGTCCACTTTGTCCACTTCCTCCACTTCCTCCACTTTGTCCACTTCCTCCCCTCCTTTCACTTAAACCACTTCCTCAACTTCGTCCACTTCGTCCACTTAGTCCACTTCGTCCACTTCGTCCACTTTGTCCACTTGGTCAACTTAGTCCACTTCCTCAAGATCGTCCACGTCCTCCATTTCGTCCACTTCGGAAACTTCGTCAACTTCGTCAACTTCGTCCACTTCGTCCACTTCGTCCACTTCGTCAACTTCGTCCCCTTCGTCCTCTTCGTCCTCTTCGTCCACTTCGTCCACTTCGTCCTCTTCGTCCACTTCGTCCTCTTCGTCCACTTCCTCCACTTCCTCCACTTCGTCCACTTCGTCCACTTCCTCCACTTCCTCCACTTCCTCCACTTCCTCCACTTCCTCCATTTCCTCCACTTCCTCCACTTCGTTCACTTCGTCCACTTCGTCAATTTCGTCCACTTCGTCCACTTACTCCACTTCGTCCACTTCCTCCACTTCATCGACTTCCTCCACTTCCTCCACTCCGTCCACTTAGTCCACTTCCTCAACGTCGTCCGCTTCCTCTGTTTCGTCCACTTCGTCCATTTCATCCACTTCGTCCACTGCGTCAACATCGTGCACCTTGTCCACTTCGTCAACTTCGTCCACCTCGTTCAGTTCCTCCACTTCGTCCGCTTCGTCCGCTTCGTCAACTTCGTCCACTTCTTCCACTTCGTCCACTTCGTCAACTTCGTCCACTTCGTCAACTTCGTCCAATTCGTCAACTTCGTCCACTCCGTCCACTGCGTTCACTTCCTCCACTTCCTCCACTTCCTCTATCTCCTAATATTCCTCCACTTCGTCCACTTCGTTAACTTCGTCCACTTATTCCAATTCCTCCACTTCCTCCACTTCCTCCACTTCATCCACTTCCTCCACTTCCTCCACTTCCTCCACTTAGTCTACTACCTCAACTTCGTCCACTTTCTCCATTTCGTCCACTTCCTCCACTTCCTCCACTTCGTCCACTTCCTCCACTTCCTCCACTTCCTCCACTTCGTCAACTTCGTTAACTTTGTCCACTTAGTCCAATTCCTCCACTTCCTCCACTTAGTCCACTTCCTCAACTTCGTCCACTTCCTCCGTTTCATCCACTTCCTCCACTTCGTCCACTTTGTCCATTTCCTCCACTTCGTCCACTACGTCAACTTCGTCCACTTCCTCCACTTGCTCCACTTCCTCCACTTCCTCCACTTCGTCAACTTCGTCCACTTTGTCCACTTCGTGCACTTCGTCCACTTCGTCATCTTCGTCCTCTTCGTCGGCTTCGTCAACTTTTTCAACTTCCTCCACTTCCTCCACTTCCTCCACTTCCTCCTCTTCCTCCACTTCCTCCACTTCCTCCACTTAGTCCACTTCCTCAACTTCGTCCACTTCCTCCATTTCGCCCACTTCCTCCACTTCCTCCGCTTCCTCCACTTCCTCCACTTCCTCCACTTCCTCCACTTCATCCACTTCCTCCACTTCCTCCACTTCGTCCACTTCGTCCACTTCGTCAATTTCGTCAACTTCGTCAACTTCGTCCACTTCCTCCACTTCGTCCACTTCGTCAACTTCCTCCACTTCCACCACTTGCTCCACTTCGTCCACTTCGTCAACTTCGTCCACTTCGTCCACTTCATGCACTTCGTCCACTTAGTCCACTTCGTCAAGTTCGTCCTCTTCGTCGACTTCTTCAACTTTCTTCACTTCCTCCACTTCCTCCACTTCCTCCACTTCCTCCACTTCCTCCACTTCCTCCACTTCCTCCACTTCCTCCTCTTCCTCCACTTCCTCTACTTCCTCCACTTCCTCCACTTAGTCCACTTCCTCAACTTCGTCAACTTCCTCCATTTGCTTCACTTCGTCCAGTTCGTCCACTTCGTCAACTTCGTCAACCTTGTCCACTTCGAGCACTTTGTCAAATTCGTCCACCTCTTTCACTTCCTCCACTTTGTCCACTTCGTCCACTTCGTCAACTTCGTCCACTTCCTCCACTTCCTCCACTTCCTTCCCTTCGTCCACTTCATCAACTTCGTTCACTTCCCCCATTTCGTTCACTTCGTCCACTTCGTCCACCTCTTTCACTTTGTCCACTTTGTCAACTTCGTCCACTTCGTCCACTTCCTCCACTTCTCCCACTTCCTTCACTTCGCCCACATCGTCAACTTCGTGAACTTCGTCCACTTACTCCACTTCCTACACTTCCTCCACTTCCTCCACTTCGTCCACTTCGTCCCCTTCGTCCACTTCGCCACTTTGTCAACTTCGTCCACTACCTCCACTTCCTCCACTTCGTCCACTTCGTCAACTTCGTCAACTTCGTCCACTTCCTCCACTTCCTCCACTTCCTCCACTTCCTCCACTTCCTCAACTTCCTCCACTTCCTCCACTTCCTCCACTTCGTCAACTTCGTCCACTTCGTGCAATTCGTCCACTTCGTCCACTTCGTCCACTTGCTCCACTTCCTCCACTTCCTCCACTTCGTCCACTTCCTCCACTTCATCCACTTCATCCACTTCGTCAACTTCGTTAACTTCATCCACTTCATCCCCTTAGTCCAATTCCTCAACTTCCTCCACTTCCTCCTCTTCATCCACTTCCTCCACTTAGTCCACTTCCTCCACTTCGTCCATTTCCTCCGTTTCGTCCACTTCCTCCATTTCGTCCACTTTGTCCACTTCGTCCACTTCTCCCACTTCGTCCACTTCGTCAACTTCGTCAACTTCATCCACTTCGTCAACTTCTTCCACTTCGTCCCCTTCGTCCCCTTCCTCCACTTCCTCCACTTCCTTCACTTCCTCCACTTCGTCAACTTCGTCCACTTACTCCACTTCGTCCACTTCGTCCACTTCGTCCACTTCGTCTACTTCGTCCACTTCGTCCACTTCCTCCACTTCGTCCACTCTGTCCACTTCATCAACTTAGTCCACTTCCTCAGCTTTGTCCACTTCCTCCATTTCGTCCACTTCGTCCACTTCGTCCACTTCATCAACTTCGGCCACTTCGTCCACTTCGTCAAATTCATCCACCATTTTTACTTCCTCCACTTTGTGCACTTCGTCCACTTCGTCCACTTCCTCCACTTCCTGCACTTCCTCCACTTCCTTCACTTCGTCCACTTCGCCAACTTCGTCCACTTACTCCATTTTCTCCACTTCGTCCACTTCCTCCACTTCCTCCACTTCCTCCACTTCGTCCACTTCGTCAATTTCGTCAATTTCGTCAACTTCGTCAACTTCGTCCACTTCCTCCACTTTGTCCACTTCGTCAACTTCGTCCACTTGCTCCACTTCCTCCACTTCGTCCACTTCGTCAACTTCGTCCACTTCGGGCACTTCGTCCACCTAGTCCACTTCGTCAACTTCGTCCTCTTCGTCGACTTCGTCAACTTCTTCAACTTTCTCCACTTCCTCGACTTCCTCCAGTTCGTCCACTTCCACCACTTCCTCCACTTCCTCCACTTCCTCCACTTCCTCCTCTTCCTCCACTTCGTCCACTTCGTCCACTTCGTCAACTTGGTCCACTTAGTCGACTTCCTCCACTTCCTCCACTTCCTTCACTTCATCCACTTCCTCCAATTCCTCCACTTCGTCCATTTAGTCCACTTCCTCAACTTCGTCCACTTCCTCCATTTCGTCCACTTCGTCAACTTCGTCTACTTCCTCCACTTCCTCCACTTCCTCCACTTCGTCCACTTCGTCAACTTCGTACGCTTAGTCCACTTCCTCAACTTCCGCCACTTCCTCCAGTTCGTCCACATCGTCAACTTCGTCCACTTCGTCCTCTTCGTCCAATTCGTCCACTTGGTCAACTTCGTCAACTTTCTCCACTTCCTCAACTTCCTCCACTTCCTCCCCTTCCTCCACTTCCTCCACTTCCTCCACTTCCTCCACTTCTTGCACTTCCTCCTCTTCCTTCACTTCCTCCACTTCGTCAACTTCGTCCACTTACTCCACTTCGTCCACTTCGTCCACTTCGTCTACTTCGTCCACTTCCTCCACTTCCTCCTCTTCGTCCACTCTGTCCACTTCATCAACTTAGTCCACTTCCTCAGCTTTGTCCACTTCCTCCATTTCGTCCACTTCGTCCACTTCGTCAACTTCGGCCACTTCCTCCACTTCGTCAAATTGATCCACCATTTTTACTTCCTCCACTTTGTCCACTTCGTCCACTTTGTCCACTTCCTCCACTTCCTGCACTTCCTCCACTTCCTTCACTTCGTCCACTTCGCCAACTTCGTCCACTTACTCCATTTTCTCCACTTCGTCCACTTCCTCCACTTCCTCCACTTCGTCCACTTCGTCAATTTCGTCAATTTCGTCAACTTCGTCAACTTCGTCCACTTCCTCCACTTTGTCCACTTCGTCAACTTCGTCCACTTCGTCCACTTGCCCCACTTGCTCCACTTCGTCCACTTCGTCAACTTCGTCCACTTCGGGCACTTCGTCCACTTAGTCCACTTCGTCAACTTCGTCCTCTTTGTCGACTTCGTCAACTTCGTCCACTTCGTCCACTTCCTCCACTTCGTCAACTTCGTCCACTTTGTCCACTTCGTGCACTTCGTCCACTTTGTCCACTTCGTCATCTTCGTCCTCTTCGTCGGCTTCGTCAACTTCTTCAACTTCCTCCACTTCCTCCACTTCCTCCACTTAGTCCACTTCCTCAACTTCGTCCACTTCCTCCATTTCGCCCACTTCCTCCACTTCCTCCACTTCCTCCACTTCCTCCACTTCCTCCACTTCCTCCACTTCGTCCACTTCGTCAACTTCGTACACTTCGTCCACTTCATGCACTTCATCCACTTAGTCCACTTCGTCAAGTTCGTCCTCTTCGTCGACTTCTTCAACTTTCTTCACTTCCTCCACTTCCTCCACTTCCTCCACTTCCTCCACTTCCTCCTCTTCCTCCACTTGCTCTACTTCCTCCACTTCCTCCACTTAGTCCACTTCCTCAACTTCGTCAACTTCCTCCATTTGCTTCACTTCGTCCAGTTCGTCCACTTCGTCAACTTCGTCAACCTTGTCCACTTCGAGCACTTGGTCAAATTCGTCCACCTCTTTCACTTCCTCCACTTTGTCCACTTCGTGCACTTCGTCAACTTCGTCCACTTCCTCCACTTCCTCCACTTCCTCCACTTCCTCCACTTCCTTCCCTTCGTCCACTTCATCAACTTCGTTCACTTCCCCCATTTCATTCACTTCGTCCACTTCGTCCACCTCTTTCACTTCGTCCACCTCGTCCACTTTGTCAACTTCGTCCACTTCGTCCACTTCGTCCACTTCCTCCACTTCTCCCACTTCCTTCACTTCGTCCACATCGTCAACTTCGTGAACTTCGTCCACTTACTCCACTTCCTCCACTTCCTCCTCTTCCTCCACTTCGTCCACTTCGTCCACTTCGTCAACTTCGTCCACTTTGTCCTCTTCGTCCAATTCGTCCACTTGGTCAACTTCGTCAACTTTCTCCGCTTCGTCAACTTCCTCCACTTCCTCCCCTTCCTCCACTTCCTCCACTTCCTCCACTTCCTCCTCTTCCTTCACTTCCTCCACTTCGTCAACTTCGTCCACTTACTCCACTTCGTCCACTTCGTCCACTTCGTCTACTTCGTCCACTTCCTCCACTTCCTCCACTTCGTCCACTCTGTCCACTTCTTCAACTTAGTCCACTTCCTCAGCTTTGTCCACTTCCTCCATTTCGTCCACTTCGTCCACTTCGTCAACTTCGTCAACTTCGGCCACTTCGTCCACTTCGTCAAATTCATCCACCATTTTTACTTCCTCCACTTTGTCCACTTCGTCCACTTCGTCCACTTCCTCCACTTCCTCCACTTCCTGCACTTCCTCCAATTCCTTCACTTCGTCCACTTCGTGAACTTGGTCCACTTAGTCGACTTCCTCCACTTCCTCCACTTCCTTCACTTCATCCACTTCCTCCAATTCCTCCACTTCGTCCATTTAGTCCACACCCTCAACTTCGTCCACTTCCTTCATTTCGTCCACTTCGTCAACTTCGTCTACTTCCTTAACTTCCTCCACTTCCTCCACTTCGTCCACTTCGTCAACTTCGTCCGCTTAGTTCACTTCCTCAACTTCCGCCACTTCCTCCACTTCCTCCACTTCCTCCAGTTCGTCCACATCGTCAACTTCGTCCACTTCGTCAACTTCGTCCACTTCGTCAACTTCGTCCACTTCGTCCTCTTCGTCCAATTCGTCCACTTGGTCAACTTCGTCAACTTTCTCCACTTCCTCAACTTCCTCCACTTCCTCCCCTTGCTCCACTTCCTCCACTTCCTCCACTTCCTCCACTTCCTCCACTTCTTGCACTTCCTCCTCTTCCTTCACTTCCTCCACTTCGTCAACTTCGTCCACTTACTCCACTTCGTCCACTTCGTCCACTTCGTCCACTTCGTCTACTTCGTCCACTTCCTCCACTTCCTCCAGTTCGTCCACTCTGTCCACTTCATCAACTTAGTCCACTTCCTCAGCTTTGTCCACTTCCTCCATATCGTCCACTTCGTCAACTTCGTCAACTTCGGCCACTTCGTCCACTTCGTTAAATTCATCCACCATTTTTACTTCCTCCACTTTGTCCACTTTGTCCACTTCGTCCACTTCGTCCACTTCGTCTACTTCCTCCACTTCCTGCACTTCCTCCACTTTCTTCACTTCGTCCACTTAGCCAACTTCGTCCACTTACTCCATTTTCTCCACTTCGTCCCCTTCCTCCACTACCTCCACTTCGTCCACTTCGTCCACTTCGTCAATTTCGTCAACTTCGTCAACTTCGTCAACTTCCTCCACTTTGTCCACTTCGTCAACTTCGTCCACTTCGTCCACTTGCTCCACTTCATCCACTTCGTCCACTTCGCCAACTTCGTCCACTTCGGGCACTTCGTCCACTTAGTCCACTTCGTCAACTTCGTCCTCTTCGTCGACTTCGTCAACTTCTTCAACTTTCTCCACTTCCTCGACTTCCTCCAGTTCGTCCACTTCCACCACTTCCACCACTTCCTCCACTTCCTCCACTTCCTCCTCTTCCTCCACTTCCTCCACTTCGTCCACTTCGTCAACTTGGCCCACTTAGTCGACTTCCTCCACTTCCTCAACTTCGTCCACTTCCTCCATTTCGTCCACTTCGTCTACTTCCTCCACTTCCTCCACTTTGTCCACTTTGTCAACTTCGTCCACTTCCTCCACTTCCTCCACTTCCTCCACTTCCTCAACTTCCTCCACTTCCTCCACTTCCTCCACTTCGTCCACTTCGTGCAATTCGTCCACTTCGTCCACTTTGTCCACTTCCTCCACTTCCTCCACTTCCTCCACTTCGTCCACTTCCTCCACTTCATCCATTTCGTCAACTTCGTTAACTTCATCCACTTCATCCCCTTAGTCCAATTCCTCCACTTCCTCCACTTCCTCCTCTTCATCCACTTCCTCCACTTAGTCCACTTCCTCAACTTCGTCCATTTCCTCCGTTTCGTCCACTTCCTCCATTTCGTCCACTTTGTCCACTTCGTCCACTTCGCCCACTTCGTCCACTTCGTCAACTTCGTCAACTTCATCCACTTCGTCAACTTCTTCCACTTCGTCCCCTTCGTCCCCTTCCTCCACTTCCTCCACTTCCTTCACTTCCTCCACTTCGTCAACTTCGTCCACTTACTCCACTTCGTCCACTTCGTCCACTTCGTCTACTTCGTCCACTTCGTCCACTTCCTCCACTCTATCCACTTCATCAACTTAGTCCACTTCCTCAACTTTGTCTACTTCCTCCATTTCGTCCACTTCGTCCACTTCGTCAACTTCGGCCACTTCGTCCACTTCGTCAAATTCATCCACCATTTTTACTTCGTCCACTTTGTCCACTTCGTCCACTTCCTCCACTTCCTGCACTTTTTCCACTTCCTTCACTTCGTCCACTTCGCCAACTTCGTCCACTTACTCCATTTTCTCCACTTCGTCCACTTCGTCCACTTCCTCCGCTTTGTCCACTTCGTCCACTTCGTCAATTTCGTCAATTTCGTCAAATTCGTCAACTTCGTCAACTTCCTCCACTTTGTCCACTTCGTCAACTTCGTCCACTTGCTCCACTTCCTCCACTTCGTCCACTTCGCCAACTTCGTCCACTTCGGGCACTTCGTCCACTTAGTCCACTTCGTCAACTTCGTCCGCTTCGTCGACTTCGTCAACTTCTTCAACTTTCTCCACTTCCTCGACTTCCTCCAGTTCGTCCACTTCCACCACTTCCTCCACTTCCTCCACTTCCTCCTCTTCCTCCACTTCCTCCACTTCGTCCACTTCGTCAACTTGGTCCACTTAGTCGACTTCCTCCACTTCCTCCACTTCCTTCACTTCATCCACTTCCTCCAATTCCTCCACTTCGTCCATTTAGTCCACTTCCTCAACTTCGTCCACTTCCTCCATTTCGTCCACTTCGTCAACTTCGTCTACTTCCTCCACTTCCTCCACTTCCTCCACTTCGTCAACTTCGTCCGCTTAGTCCACTTCCTCAACTTCCGCCACTTCCTCCACTTCCTCCACTTCCTCCAGTTCGTCCACATCGTCAACTTCGTCCACTTCGTCCACTTCGTCAACTTCGTCCACTTCGTCCTCTTCGTCCAATTCGTCCACTTGGTCAACTTCGTCAACTTTCTCCGCTTCGTCAACTTCCTCCACTTCCTCCCCTTCCTCCACTTCCTCCACTTCCTCCACTTCCTCCTCTTCCTTCACTTCCTCCACTTCGTCAACTTCGTCCACTTACTCCACTTCGTCCACTTCGTCCACTTCGTCTACTTCGTCCACTTCCTCCACTTCCTCCACTTCGTCCACTCTGTCCACTTCTTCAACTTAGTCCACTTCCTCAGCTTTTTCCACTTCCTCCATTTCGTCCACTTCGTCCACTTCGTCAACTTCGTCAACTTCGGCCACTTCGTCCACTTCGTCAAATTCATCCACCATTTTTACTTCCTCCACTTTGTCCACTTCGTCCACTTCGTCCACTTCCTCCACTTCCTGCACTTCCTCCAATTCCTTCACTTCGTCCAGTTCGTCCACTTCGTCAACTTGGTCCACTTAGTCGACTTCCTCCACTTCCTCCACTTCCTTCACTTCATCCACTTCCTCCAATTCCTCCACTTCGTCCATTTAGTCCACACCCTCAACTTCGTCCACTTCCTTCATTTCGTCCACTTCGTCAACTTCGTCTACTTCCTTAACTTCCTCCACTTCCTCCACTTCGTCCACTTCGTCAACTTCGTCCGCTTAGTTCACTTCCTCAACTTCCGCCACTTCCTCCACTTCCTCCACTTCCTCCAGTTCGTCCACATCGTCAACTTCGTCCACTTCGTCAACTTCGTCCACTTCGTCCTCTTCGTCCAATTCGTCCACTTGGTCAACTTCGTCAACTTTCTCTACTTCCTCAACTTCCTCCACTTCCTCCCCTTCCTCCACTTCCTCCACTTCCTCCACTTCCTCCACTTCTTGCACTTCCTCCTCTTCCTTCACTTCCTCCACTTCGTCAACTTCGTCCACTTACTCCACTTCGTCCACTTCGTCCACTTCGTCCACTTCATCCACTTCGTCTACTTCGTCCACTTCCTCCACTTCCTCCACTTCGTCCACTCTGTCCACTTCATCAACTTAGTCCACTTCCTCAGCTTTGTCCACTTTCTCCATTTCGTCCACTTCGTCAACTTCGTCAACTTCGGCCACTTCGTCCACTTCGTTAAATTCATCCACCATTTTTACTTCCTCCACTTTGTCCACTTTGTCCACTTCGTCCACTTCGTCCACTTCGTCTACTTCCTCCACTTCCTGCACTTCCTCCACTTTCTTCACTTCGTCCACTTAGCCAACTTCGTCCACTTACTCCATTTTCTCCACTTCGTCCCCTTCCTCCACTACCTCCACTTCGTCCACTTCGTCCACTTCGTCAATTTCGTCAACTTCGTCAACTTCGTCAACTTCCTCCACTTTGTCCACTTCTTCCACTTCGTCCACTTGCTCCACTTCCTCCACTTCGTCCACTTCGCCAACTTCGTCCACTTCGGGCACTTCGTCCACTTTGTCCACTTCGTCAACTTCGTCCTCTTCGTCGACTTCGTCAACTTCTTCAACTTTCTCCACTTCCTCGACTTCCTCCAGTTCGTCCACTTCCACCACTTCCTCCACTTCCTCCACTTCCTCCACTTCCTCCTCTTCCTCCACTTCCTCCACTTCGTCCACTTCGTCAACTTGGTCCACTTAGTCGACTTCCTCCACTTCCTCCACTTCCTTCACTTCATCCACTTCCTCCAATTCCTCCACTTCGTCCATTTAGTCCACTTCCTCAACTTCGTCCACTTCCTCCATTTCGTCCACTTCGTCAACTTCGTCTACTTCCTCCACTTCCTCCACTTCCTCCACTTCGTCAACTTCGTCCGCTTAGTCCACTTCCTCAACTTCCGCCACTTCCTCCACTTCCTCCAGTTCGTCCACATCGTCAACTTCGTCCACTTCGTCCACTTCGTCAACTTCGTCCACTTCGTCCTCTTCGTCCAATTCGTCCACTTGGTCAACTTCGTCAACTTTCTCCGCTTCGTCAACTTCCTCCACTTCCTCCCCTTCCTCCACTTCCTCCACTTCCTCCACTTCCTCCTCTTCCTTCACTTCCTCCACTTCGTCAACTTCGTCAACTTCGTCCACTTACTCCACTTCGTCCACTTCGTCCACTTCGTCTACTTCGTCCACTTCCTCCACTTCCTCCACTTCGTCCACTCTGTCCACTTCTTCAACTTAGTCCACTTCCTCAGCTTTTTCCACTTCCTCCATTTCGTCCACTTCGTCCACTTCGTCAACTTCGTCAACTTCGGCCACTTCGTCCACTTCGTCAAATTCATCCACCATTTTTACTTCCTCCACTTTGTCCACTTCGTCCACTTCGTCCACTTCCTCCACTTCCTGCACTTCCTCCAATTCCTTCACTTCGTCCAGTTCGTCCACTTCGTCAACTTGGTCCACTTAGTCGACTTCCTCCACTTCCTCCACTTCCTTCACTTCATCCACTTCCTCCAATTCCTCCACTTCGTCCATTTAGTCCACACCCTCAACTTCGTCCACTTCCTTCATTTCGTCCACTTCGTCAACTTCGTCTACTTCCTTAACTTCCTCCACTTCCTCCACTTCGTCCACTTCGTCAACTTCGTCCGCTTAGTTCACTTCCTCAACTTCCGCCACTTCCTCCACTTCCTCCACTTCCTCCAGTTCGTCCACATCGTCAACTTCGTCCACTTCGTCAACTTCGTCCACTTCGTCCTCTTCGTCCAATTCGTCCACTTGGTCAACTTCGTCAACTTTCTCCACTTCCTCAACTTCCTCCACTTCCTCCCCTTCCTCCACTTCCTCCACTTCCTCCACTTCCTCCACTTCTTGCACTTCCTCCTCTTCCTTCACTTCCTCCACTTCGTCAACTTCGTCCACTTACTCCACTTCGTCCACTTCGTCCACTTCGTCCACTTCGTCCACTTCGTCCACTTCGTCTACTTCGTCCACTTCCTCCACTTCCTCCACTTCGTCCACTCTGTCCACTTCATCAACTTAGTCCACTTCCTCAGCTTTGTCCACTTTCTCCATTTCGTCCACTTCGTCAACTTCGTCAACTTCGGCCACTTCGTCCACTTCGTTAAATTCATCCACCATTTTTACTTCCTCCACTTTGTCCACTTTGTCCACTTCGTCCACTTCGTCCACCTCGTCTACTTCCTCCACTTCCTGCACTTCCTCCACTTTCTTCACTTCGTCCACTTAGCCAACTTCGTCCACTTACTCCATTTTCTCCACTTCGTCCCCTTCCTCCACTACCTCCACTTCGTCCACTTCGTCCACTTCGTCAATTTCGTCAACTTCGTCAACTTCGTCAACTTCCTCCACTTTGTCCACTTCGTCCACTTCGTCCACTTGCTCCACTTCCTCCACTTCGTCCACTTCGCCAACTTCGTCCACTTCGGGCACTTCGTCCACTTAGTCCACTTCGTCAACTTCGTCCTCTTCGTCGACTTCGTCAACTTCTTCAACATTCTCCACTTCCTCGACTTCCTCCAGTTCGTCCACTTCCACCACTTCCTCCACTTCCTCCACTTCCTCCACTTCCTCCACTTCCTCCACTTCGTCAACTTGGCCCACTTAGTCGACTTCCTCCACTTCCTCCACTTCCTTCACTTCATCCACTTCCTCCAATTCCTCCACTTCGTCCATTTAGTCCACTTCCTCAACTTCGTCCACTTCCTCCATTTCGTCCACTTCGTCAACTTCGTCTACTTCCTCCACTTCCTCCACTTCGTCCACTTCGTCAACTTCGTCCGCTTAGTCCACTTCCTCAACTTTCGCCACTTCCTCCACTTCCTCCAGTTCGTCCACATCGTCAACTTCGTCCACTTCGTCCACTTCGTCAACTTCGTCCACTTCGTCCTCTTCGTCCAATTCGTCCACTTGGTCAACTTTCTCCGCTTCGTCAACTTCCTCCACTTCCTCCCCTTCCTCCACTTCCTCCACTTCCTCCACTTCCTCCTCTTCCTTCACTTCCTCCACTTCGTCAACTTCGTCCACTTACTCCACTTCGTCCACTTCGTCCACTTCGTCTACTTCGTCCACTTCCTCCACTTCCTCCACTTCGTCCACTCTGTCCACTTCTTCAACTTAGTCCACTTCCTCAGCTTTTTCCACTTCCTCCATTTCGTCCACTTCGTCCACTTCGTCAACTTCGTCAACTTCGGCCACTTCGTCCACTTCGTCAAATTCATCCACCATTTTTACTTCCTCCACTTTGTCCACTTCGTCCACTTCGTCCACTTCCTCCACTTCCTGCACTTCCTCCAATTCCTTCACTTCGTCCACTTCGTCCACTTCGTCAACTTGGTCCACTTAGTCGACTTCCTCCACTTCCTCCACTTCCTTCACTTCATCCACTTCCTCCAATTCCTCCACTTCGTCCATTTAGTCCACACCCTCAACTTCGTCCACTTCCTTCATTTCGTCCACTTCGTCAACTTCGTCTACTTCCTTAACTTCCTCCACTTCCTCCACTTCGCCCACTTCGTCAACTTCGTCCACTTAGTTCACTTCCTCAACTTCCGCCACTTCCTCCACTTCCTCCACTTCCTCCAGTTCGTCCACATCGTCAACTTCGTCCACTTCGTCAACTTCGTCCACTTCGTCCTCTTCGTCCAATTCGTCCACTTGGTCAACTTCGTCAACTTTCTCCACTTCCTCAACTTCCTCCACTTCCTCCCCTTCCTCCACTTCCTCCACTTCCTCCACTTCCTCCACTTCTTGCACTTCCTCCTCTTCCTTCACTTCCTCCACTTCGTCAACTTCGTCCACTTACTCCACTTCGTCCACTTCGTCCACTTCGTCCACTTCGTCTACTTCGTCCACTTCCTCCACTTCCTCCACTTCGTCCACTCTGTCCACTTCATCAACTTAGTCCACTTCCTCAGCTTTGTCCACTTCCTCCATTTCGTCCACTTCGTCAACTTCGTCAACTTCGGCCACTTCGTCCACTTCGTTAAATTCATCCACCATTTTTACTTCCTCCACTTTGTCCACTTTGTCCACTTCGTCCACTTCGTCTACTTCCTCCACTTCCTGCACTTCCTCCACTTTCTTCACTTCGTCCACTTAGCCAACTTCGTCCACTTACTCCATTTTCTCCACTTCGTCCCCTTCCTCCACTACCTCCACTTCGTCCACTTCGTCCACTTCGTCAATTTCGTCAACGTCGTCAACTTCGTCAACTTCCTCCACTTTGTCCACTTCGTCAACTTCGTCCACTTCGTCCACTTCGTCCACTTGCTCCACTTCCTCCACTTCGTCCACTTCGCCAACTTCGTCCACTTCGGGCACTTCGTCCACTTAGTCCACTTCGTCAACTTCGTCCTCTTCGTCGACTTCGTCAACTTCTTCAACTTTCTCCACTTCCTCGACTTCCTCCAGTTCGTCCACTTCCACCACTTCCTCCACTTCCTCCACTTCCTCCACTTCGTCCACTTCGTCAACTTGGCCCACTTAGTCGACTTCCTCCACTTCCTCCACTTCCTTCACTTCATCCACTTCCTCCAATTCCTCCACTTCGTCCATTTAGTCCACTTCCTCAACTTCGTCCACTTCCTCCATTTCGTCCACTTCGTCAACTTCGTCCACTTCCTCCACTTTGTCCACTTTGTCAACTTCGTCCGCTTAGTCCACTTCCTCAACTTCCGCCACTTCCTCCACTTCCTCCAGTTCGTCCACATCGTCAACTTCGTCCACTTCGTCAACTTCGTCCACTGCGTCCTCTTCGTCCAATTCGTCCACTTGGTCAACTTCGTCAACTTTCTCCGCTTCCTCAACTTCCTCCACTTCCTCCCCTTCCTCCACTTCCTCCCCTTCCTCCACTTCGTCCACTTCCTCAACTTCCTCCACTTCTTGCACTTCCTCCTCTTCCTCCACTTCCTCCACATTGTCAATTTCGCCAAGTTCGTCAACTTCCTCCACTTCGTCCACTTCGTCCACTTCCTCCACTTCCTCCACTTCGTCCACTTTGTCCATTTCGTCCACTTCGTCCACTTCGTCCACTTCGTCCACTTCCTCCATTTCATCCACTTCCTACACTTCCTCCACTTCGTCAACTTAGTCCACTTCCTCAACTTCGTCCACTTCCTCCATTTCATCCACTTCGTCCACTTCGTCCACTTCGTCAACTTCGTTAACTTCGTCCACTTCATCCACTTAGTCCAATTCCTCAACTTCCTCCACTTCCTCCTCTTCATCCACTTCCTCCACTTCCTCCACTTACTCCACTTCCTCAACTTCATCCATTTCCTCCGTTTCGTCCACTTCGTCCACTTCCTCCATTTCGTCCACTTTGTCCACTTCGTCCACTTCGTCCACTTGGCCAATTTCATCCACTTCGTCAACTTCGTCCACTTCGTCAACTTCGTCCACTACGTTCACTTCTTCCACTTCGTCCCCTTCGTCCCCTTCGTCCACTTCCTCCACCTCCTTCACTTCCTCCACTTCGTCAACTTTGTCCACTTACTCCACTTCCTCCACTTCCTCCACTTCCTCCACTTCCTCCACTTTGTCCGCTTCATCAACTTAGTCCACTTCCTCAACTTCGTCCACTTCCTCCATTTCGTCAACTTCGTCCACTTCGTCAACTTCGGCCACTTCGTCAACTTCGTCAAATTCGTCGACCATTTTTACTTCATCCACTTTGTCCACTTCATCCACTTCCTCCACTTCCTCCACTTCCTCCACTTCCTTCACATCGTCCACTTCGTCAACTTCGTCAACTTACTCCATTTTTTCCATTTCCTCCACTTCCTCCACTTCCTCCACTTCGTCCACTTCGTCAATTTCGTCATTTTCGTCAACGTCGTCAACTTCCTCCACTTCCTCCACTTCGTCCACTTCGTCAATTTCATCCACATCCTCCACTTGCTCCACTTCCTCCACTTCCTCCACTTCGTCAACTTCGTCCTCTTCGTCGACTTCGTCAACTTCTTCAACTTTCTCCACTTCCTCGACTTCCTCCACTTCGTCCACTTCCACCACTTCCTCCACTTCCTCCACTTCCTCCACTTCCTCCTCTTCCTCCACTTCCTCCACTACGTCCACTTCGTCAACTTGGTCCACTTAGTCGATTTCCTCCACTTTCTCCACTTCCTTCACTTCATCCACTTCCTCCAATTCCTCCACTTCGTCGTCCACTTAGTCCACTTCCTCAACTTCGTCCACTTCCTCTATTTCGTCCACTTCGTCAACTTCGTCTACTTCCTCCACTTCCTCCACTTCCTCTACTTCGTCCACTTCTACAACTTCGTCCCCTTAGTCCACTTCCTCAACTTCCTCCACTTCCTCCACTTCCTCTAGTTCCTCCAGTTCCTCCACATCGTCAACTTCGTCCACGTCGTGCACTTCGTCCACTTTGTCCACTTCGTCCACTTCGTCCACTTCGTCAACTTCGTCCACTTCCTCCACTTCCTCCACTTCCTCCACTTCCTCCACTTCCTCCACTTCCTCCACTTCCTACTCTTCCTCCACTTCCTCCACTTCGTCAATTTCGTCAAGTTCGTCAACTTCCTCCACTTCCTCCACTTCCTCCACTTCCTCCACTTCCTCCACTTTGTCCATTTCGTCCAGTTCGTCCACTTCGTCCACTTCGTCAACTTAGTCCACTTCCTCAACTTCGTCCACTTCCTACACTTCCTCCACTTCGTCAACTTAGTGCACTTCCTCAACTTCGTCCACTTCCTCTATTTCATCCACTTCGTCCACTTCGTCAACTTCGTCCATTTCATCAACTTCGTCCACTTCGTCAACTTTGTCCACTTTGTCCACTTTGTCCACTTCGTCAATTTCGTCCACCTCATCAACTTCCTCCAGTTCCTCCAGTTCCTTCACTTCCTCCACTTCGTCAACTTCGTCCACTTCGTCAACTTCGTCCACTTAGTCCACTTCATCCACTTCGTCCACTTCGTCAACTTCGTCCACTTCGTGCACTTCATCAACTTCGTCCACTTCGTCAACTTCGTCCGCTTCGTCAACTTCGTCCGTTTCGTCGACTGCGTTCACTTTGTCCACTTCCTCCACTTCCTCCGCTTCCTCCGCTTCCTCCACTTCGTCAACTTCGTCCACTTAGTCCAATTCCGCCACTTCCGCCACTTCCTCCACTTCCTCCACTTCATCCACTTCCTCCACTTCCTCCACTTAGTCCACTTCCTCAACTTCATCCACCTCCTACATTTCGTCCACTTCGTACACTTCGTCCACTTCGTCCACTTCGTCCACGTCGTCCACTTCGTCCACTTCATCCACTTCGTGCACTTCGTCATATTGGTCCACTTCCTCAACTTCGTCCACTTCCTCCATTTCGTCCATTTCGTCCACCTCTTTCACTTCCTCTACTTTGTCAACTTCGTCAAATTCGTCGACCATTTTTACTTCATCCACTTTGTCCACTTCATCCACTTCCTCCACTTCCTCCACTTCCTCCACTTCCTTCACATCGTCCACTTCGTCAACTTCGTCAACTTACTCCATTTTTTCCATTTCCTCCACTTCCTCCACTTCCTCCACTTCGTCCACTTCGTCAATTTCGTCATTTTCGTCAACGTCGTCAACTTCCTCCACTTCCTCCACTTCGTCCACTTCGTCAATTTCATCCACATCCTCCACTTGCTCCACTTCCTCCACTTCCTCCACTTCGTCAACTTCGTCCTCTTCGTCGACTTCGTCAACTTCTTCAACTTTCTCCACTTCCTCGACTTCCTCCACTTCGTCCACTTCCACCACTTCCTCCACTTCCTCCACTTCCTCCACTTCCTCCTCTTCCTCCACTTCCTCCACTACGTCCACTTCGTCAACTTGGTCCACTTAGTCGATTTCCTCCACTTTCTCCACTTCCTTCACTTCATCCACTTCCTCCAATTCCTCCACTTCGTCGTCCACTTAGTCCACTTCCTCAACTTCGTCCACTTCCTCTATTTCGTCCACTTCGTCAACTTCGTCTACTTCCTCCACTTCCTCCACTTCCTCTACTTCGTCCACTTCTACAACTTCGTCCCCTTAGTCCACTTCCTCAACTTCCTCCACTTCCTCCACTTCCTCTAGTTCCTCCAGTTCCTCCACATCGTCAACTTCGTCCACGTCGTGCACTTCGTCCACTTTGTCCACTTCGTCCACTTCGTCCACTTCGTCAACTTCGTCCACTTCCTCCACTTCCTCCACTTCCTCCACTTCCTCCACTTCCTCCACTTCCTCCACTTCCTACTCTTCCTCCACTTCCTCCACTTCGTCAATTTCGTCAAGTTCGTCAACTTCCTCCACTTCCTCCACTTCCTCCACTTCCTCCACTTCCTCCACTTTGTCCATTTCGTCCAGTTCGTCCACTTCGTCCACTTCGTCAACTTAGTCCACTTCCTCAACTTCGTCCACTTCCTACACTTCCTCCACTTCGTCAACTTAGTGCACTTCCTCAACTTCGTCCACTTCCTCTATTTCATCCACTTCGTCCACTTCGTCAACTTCGTCCATTTCATCAACTTCGTCCACTTCGTCAACTTTGTCCACTTTGTCCACTTTGTCCACTTCGTCAATTTCGTCCACCTCATCAACTTCCTCCAGTTCCTCCAGTTCCTTCACTTCCTCCACTTCGTCAACTTCGTCCACTTCGTCAACTTCGTCCACTTAGTCCACTTCATCCACTTCGTCCACTTCGTCAACTTCGTCCACTTCGTGCACTTCATCAACTTCGTCCACTTCGTCAACTTCGTCCGCTTCGTCAACTTCGTCCGTTTCGTCGACTGCGTTCACTTTGTCCACTTCCTCCACTTCCTCCGCTTCCTCCGCTTCCTCCACTTCGTCAACTTCGTCCACTTAGTCCAATTCCTCCACTTCCGCCACTTCCTCCACTTCCTCCACTTCATCCACTTCCTCCACTTCCTCCACTTAGTCCACTTCCTCAACTTCATCCACCTCCTACATTTCGTCCACTTCGTACACTTCGTCCACTTCGTCCACTTCGTCCACGTCGTCCACTTCGTCCACTTCATCCACTTCGTGCACTTCGTCATATTGGTCCACTTCCTCAACTTCGTCCACTTCCTCCATTTCGTCCATTTCGTCCACCTCTTTCACTTCCTCTACTTTGTCCACTTCGTCCACTTCGTCAACTTCGTCCACTCCCTCCACTTCCTCCATTTCCTCCACTTCCTACACTTCCTCCACTTCCTCTACTTCCTCCACTTCGTCAACTTCGTCCGCTGCCTCCACTTCCTCCACTTCCTCCACTTTGTGAACTTCGTCCACTTAGTCCACTTCCTCCACTTGCTCCACTTCCTCCACTTCCTCCACTTCGTCCACTTCGTCCACTTCGTCCACTTCGTCAACTTCGTCCACTTCGTCCACTTCGTCCACTTCGTCCACTTCGTCCACTTCGTCCACTTCGTGCACTTCGTCCACTTCGTCCAGTTCGTTCACTTCGTCCACTTCGTCAACTTCGTCCATTTCGTCCTCTTCGTCCAGTTCGTCCACTTCGTCCACTTCGTCAACTTCCTCCACTTCCTCCACTTCCTGCACTTCCTGCACTTCCTCCACATCCTTCATTTCCTCCTCTACCTCCACTTCCTCCACTTCCTCAACTTCCTCCACCTCGTCGACTTCCTCCACTTCCTCCACTTCAACATATTAGTCCACTTCCTCAACTTCGTCCACTTCCCCCATTTCGTTCACTTCGTCCACTTCGTCCACCTCTTTGACTTCCTCCACTTTGTCCACTTCGTCCACTTTGTCAACTTCGTCCACTCCCTCCACTTCCCCCACTTCCTTCACTTTGTCCACTTCGTCAACTTCGTCAACTTCGTCCACTTACTCCACTTCCTCCACTTCCTCCACTTCGTCCCCTTCTTCCACTTCGCCACTTCGTCAACTTCGTCCACAACCTCCACTTCGTCCACTTCGTCAACTTCGTCAACTTCGTCCACTTCCTCCACTTCCTCCACTTCCTCCACTTCCTCCACTTCCTCAACTTCCTCCACTTCCTCCAGTTCGTCCACTTCGTCAACTTCGTCCACTTCGTCCACTTCGTGCACTTCGGCCACTTCGTCCACTTCCTCCACTTCATCCACTTCATGCACTTCGTCCTCTTCGTCCACTTCGTCAACTTCGTCCACTTCCTCCACTTCGTCCACTTCGTCAACTTCGTCAACTTTGTCCACTTAGTCGACTTCCTCTACTTCCTCCACTTCCTCCACTTCATCCACTTCCTCCAATTCCTCCACTTCGTCCAATCAGTCCACTTCCTCAACTTCGTCCGCTTCCTCCATTTCGTCCACTTCGTCTACTTCGTCCACTTCCTCCACTTCCTCCACTTCCTCCACTTCGTCCACTTAGTCGACTTCCTCCACTTCCTCCACTTCCTCCACTTGATCCACTTCCTGCACTTAGTCCACTTCCTCAACTTCGTTCACTTCCACCATTTCGTCCACTTTGTCCACTTCGTCCACTTCCTCCACTTCCTTAACTTCCTTCACTTCCTCCACTTCGTCAACTTCCTCAACTTCGTCCACTTCCTACACTTCGTCCACTTCCTTCACTTCGTCAACTTCGTCCACTTCGTCAACTTCGTCCACTTCGTCCACTTCGTCCACTTCGTCCACTACGTCAACTTCGTCCACTTCGTCCACTTCGTCCACTTCGTCCACTTCCTCCACTTCGTCCACTTCCTCCACTTCGTACACTTCGTCAACTTCCTTAACTTCGTCCACTTAGTCCAATTCCTCAACTTCCTCCACTTCCTCCACTTCATCCACTTCCTCCACTTCCTCCACTTCCTCCACTTCCTCCACTTAGTCCACTTCCTCAACTTCGTCCACTTCCTCCGTTTCGTCCACTTCATCCACTTCCTCCACTTCCTCCACTTCGTCATATTAGTCCACTTCCTCCAATTCCTCCACTTCGTCCACTTCGTCAAATTCGTCCACCTCCTTCACTTCCTCCACTTTGTCCACTTCGTCTACTTCGTCAACTTCGTCCACTTCCTCCATTTCTTTCACTTCGTCCACCTCGTCAACTTTGTCCACTTACTCCATTTCCTCCAATTCCTCCACTTCCTCTACTTCGACCACTTCGTCAACTTCGTCCACTTCCTCCACTTCATCAAGTTCGTCAACTTCGTCAACTTCCTCCAGTTCGTCCACTTCCTCCACTTCGTCCACTTCGTCCACTTTGTCCACTTCATCAACTTCGTCCACCTCGTTCACTTCCTCCACTTTGTCCACTTCGTCAACTTCGTCAACTTCCTCCACTTCGTTCACTTCCTCCACTTCGTCAACTTCGTCAACTTCGTCCACTTCCTCCACTTCCTCCACTTCGTCCACGTCGTCCACTTCGTCAACTTCGTCCACTTCATGCACTACGTTCACTTCGTCCACTTCCTCCAGTTCCTCCACTTCGTCAACTTCGTTAACTTCGTCCACTTGGTCCACTTAAGCCAATTCCTCCGCTTCCTCCACTTCCTCCACTTAGTCCACTTCATCCACTTCCTCCACTTCGTCCATTTCGTCCACTTCCTCCACTTCGTCCACTTCGTCAACTTAGTCCACTTCGTCAACTTCATGCACTTCCTCCATTTCGTCCACTTCGTCCACTTCGTCAACTTTGTCAACTTCGTCCACTTCGTCCACTTCTTCCACTTCGTCCACTTCGTCCACTTCGTCCACTTCGTCCACTTCGTCCACTTCGTCCACTTCGTGAAATTCCTCCACTTCCTCTACTTTGTCCAATTCGTCCACTTCGTCAACTTCGTCTACTTCCTCCACTTCCTCCACTTCCTTCACTTCGTCCATATGGTCAACTTCGTCAGCTTCGTCTACTTACTCCACTTCCTCGACTTCCTCCACTTCGTCCACTTCGTCCACTTCGTCAACTTCGTCAACTTCTTCCACTTCCTCCACTTCCTCCACTTCGTCCAGTTGGTCAACTTCGTCCACTTAGTCCACTTCCTTCACTTCCTTCACTTCGTCCACTTCCTCCACTTCCTCTACTTAGTCCACTTCCTCAACTTCGTCCACTTCCTCCATTATGTCCACTTGGTCCACTTCGTCCACTTCGTCAACTTGGTCCAATTGGTCCACTTCATCCACTTCGTCTACTTTGTCCACTTCATCCACTTCGTCAACTTCGTCTACCTCGTTCACTTCCTCCACTTTGTCCACTTCGTCCAATTCGTCAACTTCGTCCACTTCCTTCACTTCGTCCAGTTCGTCACTTCGTCCACTTCGTCGAGTTCGTCGACTTCCTCCACTTCGTCCACTTCGTCAACTTCGTCCATTTCCTCCATTTCCTCCACTTCCTCCACTTCCTACACTTCCTCCACTTAGTCCACTTCATATACTTCGTCCACCTCGTTCACTTACTCCACTTTGTCCACTTCGTCAACTTCCTCCACTTCGTCAACTTCGCCAACTTCGTTCGTCCACTTCGTGAAGTTCGTCCACTTCGTCAACTTCATCTACTTCGTCATCTTCATCTGCTTCGTCCTGTTCGTCCACTTAGTCCACTTCGTCCACTAAGTCCACTTCATCCACTAAGTCCACTTCTTTCACTATGTCCACTTCGTCCACTTCCTCCACATCCTCCACTTCGTCCACTTCGTCAACTTTCTCCACTTCGTCCACTTCGTCCATTTCCTCCACTTCCTCCACTTCCTCCACTTCCTTCACTTCGTCCACTTCGTCAACTTTGTCAACTTCGTCCACTTACTCCATTTCCTCCACTTTCTCCACTTCCTCCACTTCGTACACTTCGTCCACTTCGTCCACTTCGTCCACTTCTTCAACTTCCTCCACTTCGTCCACTTCATCAACTTTGTCCATTTCCTCCACTTCCTCCACTTCCCACACTTCATCTACTTTGTCCACCTCGTTCACTTACTCCACTTTGTCCACTTCGTCAAGTTCGTTCGTCCACTTCGTCAAGTTCGTCCACTTCGTCGGCTTCGTCCACTTCGTCAATTTCGTCCACTTCGTCCTGTTCGTCCACTAAGTCCACTTCGTCAACTAAGTCCACTTCCTCCACTTCCTTCACTTCCTCCACTTCGTCAACTTCGTCCACTTCGTCCACTTCATCAACTTCATCCACTTTGTTCGTCCACTTCGTCAACTTCGTCTACTTCGTCAAATTCGTCCACTTCGTCCTCTTGGTCCACTTCGTCTACTTCGACCACTTCGAGCACTTCTTCCACTTCGTCAACTTCGTCCACATTGTCCACTTCGTCCACTTCGTCCAGTTCGTCCCCTTCGTCTACTTCGTCCACTTACTCCCCTTCCTCCACTTCGTCCACTTCCTCCACTTCGTCAACTACGTCAACTTCGTCCACTTAGTCCACGTCCTCCACTTCGTCTACTTCCTCCATTTTGTCAACTTGGTCCACTTCTTCAAATTCGTCCACTTAGTCTACTTCCTCCACTTCCTCCACTTCCTCCTCTTCGTCCACTACGTCCACTTAGTTCGTCCACTTCGTCAACCTCGTCCACTTCGTCAACTTAGTCCACTCACTCAACTTCGTCCACTTCCTCCATTTCGTCCACTTCGTCAACTTCGTGAACTTCGTCCATTTCGTCCACTTTGTCCACTTCGTCAACTTCGTGACCTTCGTCCACTTCGTCCACTTTGTCCACTTCGTCCACTTCGTCAACTTCGTCCACCTCGTTCACTTCCTCAACTTTGTCCACTTCGTCAGCTTGGTCCACTTTGTCCACTTCCTTCACTTTGTCCACTTCGTCAACTTCGTCCACTTCCTCCATTTCGTCCACTTCGTCAATTTCGTCCACTTCAACAAGTTCGTCAACTTCGTCCACTTCATCCACTTTGTCCACTTCGTCCACTTCGTCAACTTCGTTCAATTCGTCCACTTCGTCCACTTCATCCACTTTGTCAACTTCGTCCACTTCCTCCACTGCCTCCACAACGTCCACTTCCTCCACTTCCTCCACTTCGTCAACTTCATCCACTTCGTCCACTTCGTCCACTTCGTCCACTTCGTCCACTTAGTCCACTTCCTCAACCTCTTCCACTTAGTCCACTTCCTCAACCTCGTCCACTTCCTCCATTACGTCCACTTCGTCCACTTCCTCAACTTCGTCAACATGGTCCACTTTCTCGACTTCATCCACTTCGTCAACTTCGTCCACTTCCTTCACTTCGTCAACTTCGTCCACTTCCTTCACTTCGTCAACTTCGTCTACTTAGTGCACTTCCTCCACATCGTCCACTTCCTCCACTTCCTCCACTTCCTCCACTTCGTCAACTTCGTCCACTTCGTCCACTTCACCACTTCGTCAACTTCGTCCACTTCGTCAACTTCGTCAACTTCGTCCAGTTCGTCCACTTCCTCCACTTCGTCAACTTCGTCAACTTCCTCCATTTCGTTCGTCCACTTCGTCAACTTCGTCTACTTCGTCAACTTCGTCCACTTCGTCAACTTCGTCCACTTCGTCAACTTCGTCCACTTCGTCTTGTTCGTCCACTTTGTCAACTTCGTCCACTTCGTCAACTTTCTCCACTTTCTCCACTTCCTCCACTTCCTCCACTTCCTCCACATCCTCCACTTCCTCCACTTCCTCCACTTCCTCCGCTTCGTCCACTTCCTCGACTTCATCCACTTAGTCCCCTTAGTCATCTTCCTCCACTTCCTCCACTTCCTCCACTTCCTCCGCTTCGTCCACTTCCTCCACTTCCTTGACTTCGTTCACTTCCTCCACTTCGTCAACTTCGTCCACATTGTCATCTTCCTCCACTTCCTCCACTTCCTCCACTTCCTCCACTTCATCCACATGCTCCACTTCGTCCACTTCGTCCACTTAGTCCACTTCTTCAACTTCGTCCACTTCCTCAATTACGTCAACTTCGTCCACTTCGTCAACTTCGTCAACTTTGTCAACTTCGTCCACTTCATCCACTTTGTCCACTTCGTCCACTTCGTCAACTTCGTCCACTTCATTCACTTCGTCCACTTCGTCCACTTTATCCACTTCGTCAACTTCGTCCACTTCCTCCACTTCCTCCACTTCGTCCACTTCGTCAACTTTGTCCAATTCGTCAACTTCGTCAACTTCGTCCACTTCGTCAACTTCGTCCACTTAGTGCACTTCCTCCACATCCTCACCTTCCTCCACTTCCTTCACTTCCTCCACTTCGCCAACTTCGTCCAGTTCGTAAACTTCGTCAACTTCGTCTAGTTCCTCCGCTTCGTCAACTTCGTCCACATCGTTCGTCCACTTCGTCCACTTCATCAACTTCGTCCACTTCATCAACTTCGTTCACTTCGTCAACTTCGTCCGCTTCGTCAACTTCGTCCACTTCGTCCTGTTCGTCCATTAAGTCCAGTTCGTCCAGTTCCTCCACTTCGTCCACTTCCTCCAATTCGTCAACTTCGTCCACTTCCTCCACTCCGTCCACTTCGTCCACTTCGTCAACTTCATCCACTTCTTCAACTTCATCCACTTCGTCCACTTCATCAACTTTCTCAATTTCCTCCACTTCCTACACTTCCTCCACTTCCTACACTTCCTCCACTTCGTCCACTTCATCTACTTCGTCCAGCTCGTTCACTTACTCCACTTTCTCCACTTCGTCCACTTCGTCAACTTCCTCCATTTCGTCAACTTCGTTCGTCCACTTCGTCAAGTTCGTCCACTTCGTCCTCTTCGTCAACTTCGTCCACTAAGTCCACTTCCTCCACTTCGTCCACTTCGTCCACTTCGTCAACTTCGTCCACTTCGTCCACTTCATCAACTTCGTTCACTTCGTTCGTCCATTTCGTGAACTTCGTCTACTTCGTCCACTTCGTCAACTTCGTCCACTTCATCCTCTTCGTCCACTACGTTCACTTCGTCCCCTTCGAGCACTTCTTCCACTTCGTCAACTTCGTCCACTTTGTCCTCTTCGTCCACTTCGTCCACTTCGTCAACTTCGTTAACTTTCTCCACTTCCTCCACTTCGTCCATATCATCCACTTCATCCACTTCGTCCACTTCGTTCACTTCGTCCACTTCGTCCACTTTGTCCACTTCGTCCACTTCGTCTACTTCGTCCACTTCGTCCACTTCGTCTTCTTCGTCCACTTCGTCCACTTCGTCAACTTCGTCCACTTACTCCCCTTCCTCCACTTCCTCCACTTCCTCCACTTCCTCCACTTCGTCCACTTCGTCTACTTCGTCCACTTCCTCCACTTCCTCCACTTCCTCCACTTCGTCCATTTCGTCCACTTAGTCGAGTTGCTCCACTTCCTCCACTTCCTCCACTTGATCCACTTCCTGCACTTAGTCCACTTCCTCAACTTCGTTCACTTCCTCCATGTCGTCCACTTTGTCCACTTCGTCCACTTCCTCCACTTCCTCAACTTCCTTCACTTCCTCCACTTCCTCAACTTCGTCCACTTACTCCACTTCCTACACTTCGTCCACTTCCTTCACTTCCTTCTGATGAGAGGGTCGCACCTCCCACAAAAGTTGTGCATAAAAGAATGCAGTATAGACTAGGAAGTGACTCCTAGGTCGTCTCTCAAGGACCAAATGTGGTTCGAGTCTTAGGTCAAACACCTAGTGGGGGGGGGGGGGGTTTTGTGAAAGGTTTGTGAATGCAAATGAAGAAATTAAAAATGAAAATTAAACACAACCGAATATACGTGAAAGCATTAAAATGCATGAAGACATTAAACCGAACACTGTAACAGATAAATATCCAAACACAATTCAAACTATTCAAATGCCAATGTTGAGCTAACAAATTAAATGCACATTGGAATAAAGCTTGAAAATTGTAAAATAAAAATTACTACCGATTCAAACATCAACACAATGTAAATAGACCTTTTTAGAACTAAAAGAGAATAAAAGACAATTCAAAGAAAATGTTTTTCTATACGTAACAGCATCCGTGTGCACTTCTTCTACATTCCTTGAACAATTTAATGCAAACGAGGAATCACCAAATGCATCTAACTTCATGGAAATGCAAGGCGTGAACAATTTGGGTGCAATTGCTAATCCAGACAAAGTACCATTGCAGCAAAAAAAAGAATTAAATAAAATAAAAAGAAAATTGTAACATTCAAGCTAATAATTCAAAAACACATTGTAACTTGGAAACCCATTCAGCTGGAATGTAACCGTGTGAACCAATTTAAGATGCAAGCTAAGCATTAAATGCAAACAGAGAAATGGGGCAGCACTTGAAAAGCTGAATGCACCGCTTCTTCTATGATAAATCAACATTTCCCAAAGAAAAATTCAATGTACTCAAGTGGTAGCTACTCTCTGGACATGGAAATGTTGTGCTACGTAACAGTGTGCATTCAGAAAAATTTCAACACATTAAAAGAATAAGGTGCGGCTGCTGCCTCCTTTTCTTTCGTGTCCAACCCAGTCATTTAAACATCAATCAACAGTTTACATAAAAACCAAATGAAAAAGGTAATGAGATTCAGTAGAAGAAAAATAAAAACTTCAGCTCTTCTTTTCATCCCATAAAATCTAACGCTCAAAACACCAAAGACCAAAATGAGCTGCAGCTGCTCCTAGACCATCCAGCCAGCTCCTTCCCGTGAACTCCATTCCTCTCCGTATCCTCCCTCCAGCTCTCTCTCACTCACTGCCCTCTTGAACCAGCACCACTGCTGCATCCAGCTCAACGTGCAGCACCTCCTACACCGTCCAGCTCAACCATTCTCCATCCCGTAACAGTGCCTTCTTTTTCTAAATGAAAGATGATGCCCTCAAGGGTGGCGGCTCTCCTTAAACCTGCAGGACGTGTGTCTACTCAAGGGCCGTGTGTTGCCCTCCTTCCAAACTGCTACGGCATCTGGACCTGGTTCACGTTGCTGCTTTCTTGAATGCACCCCCCAATTTCGCTGGACCACCCCACGCTGCTGCAAACGTGGCTGCCCCTTGCTGGATGCCACCTCCTAAGTGTGGGCCGTGTGCTTCAATTCCCGTGGAGACCTAGTTCCGTGTGTGTTCTTCTCTTCTTGCTGGATCAAGGCCGTAAGTGCCTCTTCCCAAATGAATCCAGCTTCTATGTGCACCCCTTGCTGCCAGCGTGTGGGCTGTGACACTTCCAAGAAAACGTGGCAGCACCTCCAATTCATTTTCTCGGCTGGACCATGTGCTTCTATGTGGGCCCTTCCATTTTGCTTCTTAAAATTCAAGAATTAAAGGACTTGGTTAAGAGTGTTGGGAGGTCTTAGCATCATCCAATGATCAATTCCAGCCACCACAATTACTAAACAACAAGCAAACAATGCAACAGATTAGAAATCACTCAAACAGCAAGCATTGGAATGACATAGGGGAGTAAAAAAAATACTGGGAACAACACAGAACGAATTTGAACAAAATAAAAACTATACGTGAAAATAGACATCCATACGAAACTATGAAAAAAAATTGCATGGAAAACGGATAAGAATTGAACTCAAACGAAGACACACAAGTTGACACAAACAGCAGTAATCACTGGACTGACATATGAGAGTAAAATAAATACTGGGAACAGCACAGAATGAATTTGAACAAAGTAAAAACTATATGTTAAAATAGACATCCAGACGAAACTATGAAAAAAAATTGCATGGAAAACGGATAAGAATTGAACTCAAACGAAGACACACAAGTTGACACAACATTCACGCGGCAGCCAGCGAAAATAAAAATGGCTAAGATGCATTGGCTCAATTTCCATTTCTCATTTAGCTTTCTAATGTCCCAAAAAGTTGTCCAAAATTTTCCCAAAATTAATAATGCAAAACAATAAGCTCAGATAATTCAAATTAGTTAAAATAAGAATTTCCGATCAAATTAAGCACAATTAGAAAAAACAGGAAAATACCGGACGTTTAAGCATAATTCCCCGATTAATTCTAGCACAATAAACTAAGTGAAGTGAACAAAATATTGACTCATCAAAATAGACCACACTTAGTCTTTTGCACTCCTGGGCAAAATCAAGACGCAGATCAGGGAATAGTTCAAAGGACATTAAGGGTATGACACAACTTAGCACACAGAAAACAAAGACTCGCAAGGAAATAAACAGAATTTACACAGTCCTCAAGAAATCTGGACAGAGAAAAGAAGTAGACAATTCCAACACAGAATGAATCAGAGAAAGCAGATACTCATGAAATCATCCAAGCAATTCAAGACATGGCAAAATGATTAATCAGCTCAAGAGGTGAATCAAAAGTAACAAAACCTCACAGATGCACTATCAGTGTTTCTCTCAAGTGTTTAGGGTAAATCAATGTCACTCAATGCACTCAAGAAAGCAAGCAACAACATACTTGGCAAGCTTCTAGTATCAACACTCAAACACATGCATGTTCAAATCAAAAGGTCTTTTATGGGTGAAATGGGGCCAAGGACAAGGGAGGATAAATGTGGATGAGAAGCTACAAACCAAAAGAAATAGAGGAGCAATGGGGAACAAGTGTAAACACAGTAAAATCACAACCAGACCTCTAATTCAATCCTCTTCTTGACTCCATTATTCACAATTTTTTTTTCTCATTTTTTTTTTTTTTTTTTTTTTGCATTTTTTTTTCATCCTGTCTCTTTTCTTTTCTCTCTTTAGCACACAACTATAAGAGACAAGATATAAATAATATTTCTAAAAACAAAACAAGAAGAGGAACCAACTAGCCAATTTATCAGAATCCCCAGGGAGACCACACTTGTTCCTAAGACACTTCCAAAGCTCCAAAATTCCCTAAGGTTAAGGTAATCATGGTTTTTCACTTAGGGCTAGTGTATGAGCTTCAAAACAAAGAAATGGGGGAAAGTATAGGCTCAAAAGGGGTTATCAAAGGATCAAAACAAGGTAAGCTTATTTGGCTAGAGAGGCTCAAGAACAAAATTGCCTTTATCACTTCCAAACATGCATATCAATCAAGAGTTATCAACAAGAGTCAAGCCAAGGCATATGCGCAAGCAATCAAGAGGCATATCACACACAAGAAAGAACATAAAGTGGCTCAAATCTCACACAGGGTAATTCTGTCGCAATCAATTCAACTCTCAAAAATCATAATCATCTTCCAAGCAGAGAAAAGCAAGGATTTCAAACAAATAAGTATCAATCAAGTGAAGGAAATGATAAGTCTACAACCCAAACAAAGTCCAGAAATCAAGAGAAACATGTAAAACTGTATACAAGACAAAACAAAAACTACCTAGAAAAGAAAAAAAAATTTAACCAAGAAAACAAAAACTAACGAAGAAAATTAAAAATCTCCCCCAATAGACCACACTTAAACTACACAGTGTCCTCAATGTGTCTAAGCATAAGATCAGAAATCATAACAGTCAACAGATCATGGACAAGTGCAATAAAAGTAGGGAAAGGGGGAGAAGAGAGAAAGAAAACTCCCCTGATCATGGTGGCAGTTGCCAATTTTGGACTTGTAGGGAGATGTCTTCCACCAATGGATCCAGCAAAGAAGTTTTGAGGAAGAACTGCTTCATCCTCCATATTTGATCGAGCAGGGAAATGTCTTCCACAGTTGGATCTAAGAAGAAGTGATTGTTGATGAGTGGGTTCAGCAGGTGCCTATTGATCTTGAAGCTTTTGTCAGTGTCAGCACCTTTGTTGTCCACTGTGGGTGTTTGTTGATCAAATTCATTTGTACCTCCTGCAATAGGGTTAGTGCAATGTGGTTCCAAAGAAATGACATGCAGGGGTATACCACCCAATCCCAGTGTAACAGGCTGAACAACAGATAAACTCTCAAAACATGAATCAATTTCAAATTCAGAAACAATATCAACCACAGATTCAGATTCATGTTCAGTGCATGGAGAATAAACATACGAATTTGATATCAAAAATTGATTCTCATCATGCAGAGAGGAAGAATTAAAAACAGACTCATCAACAATACAATCATCAACATACCTATCAACAACATATTCATCAACAGCATAGTCAAAACTAGGTATGTTTACCTCCACTTCCTTGAAGATTGGTAGACTGTGGGGAAATGAAGGTGGTCTACCTGGTTCAGAATTACTGCTTATTTCTGCCTGTTCCTTAAGATCTTTATCAGTCTCCTCAGATGCAAGAGTAAGGACATCTGAAGGTGGGAAAGTAGGTTGCACAGTGGTAAGCTCATAACTCTGCTCCCCATCTCCTATGTGGATGCCACCATCATCATCTGGAATCCAAACAGTCTGAAATGATGACTCTGAATCTTGAGACTGTTCCTCAGTGAGTTGAGTGGCCATCTGCCCTATCTGATCAGTCATACTCTGAATGGCAGCTCCTATTTCTTGCTGGAACTGCATGTTCTCTTGCTGAAACTGAAGGTTCTGCATGGTCATCTGCTCCAACAACTCCTGCAATGTAGGCTCAGAAGTAGAAGGCTGAGGAGCTATTTGGGCAGGAGCATCATATTGCTGACTTTGGTATTGCTGGACTGGTGGAGGCATGAAAGTACTCTGGAATGGTGGTTCTTGATAATGATGCTGTGGAGCATTATACCATTCCAAGGTAGGGTCATTCCATCCAAGACCGTTGCTGTAACCATACTGCACAAGGGAGAATTTGCTCAGAAACTGATGCTCAAGATATCCCCAATCGGTAACGGATCTCAGAGGGAGAGAGTCTTTCCAATCCTTAGCTGCTCCTTGTAATGAATGCGGAAATGCGCTCAAGAAAATGTAATCAAGAGGGACATCTGGAGGCTTCATTGAAGAGCACATGATGTGGAGCTCCTCCAAATGTCTGTGTGGGCATTCTCCTGCAAAACCATGAAACTTAGGCAACAAATGTATCAGTCCAGGGGTGAGATCGCAATGAAGATCATCCTCCTTAAGTGAAACCGGCTCACAAAGAGCACTCTCAGAAATTAGAGGATGAGTCGTATTGTTCTCAACATAGAAATCAGCAGAATATGAATTACAATCGGAGTAACATGCAGAAGGAGAATCATAATCAGAGGCACTAGCAAAACAAGCAGTGTTCACGAAATCAAAATAGGTAGACATGGAAAAAGAAGAATACTAAAAATCACGAAACAAATAAAACACGACACATTTATACATGCAACACGCACACACAAAACAGAACATCACATCACATCACATCACAACACAAGACAAAACACAACACACACAAACACAACAAAAACCTAAGACTGAACCATTGGTCCCCGGCAACGGCGCCATTTTGATGAGAGGGTCGCACCTCCCACAAAAGTTGTGCATAAAAGAATGCAGTATAGACTAGGAAGTGACTCCTAGGTCGTCTCTCAAGGACCAAATGTGGTTCGAGTCTTAGGTCAAACACCTAGTGGGGGGGGGGGGGGGGTTTGTGAAAGGTTTGTGAATGCAAATGAAGAAATTAAAAATGAAAATTAAACACAACCGAATATACGTGAAAGCATTAAAATGCATGAAGACATTAAACCGAACACTGTAACAGATAAATATCCAAACACAATTCAAACTATTCAAATGACAATGTTGAGCTAACAAATTAAATGCACATTGGAATAAAGCTTGAAAATTGTAAAATAAAAATTACTACCGATTCAAACATCAACACAATGTAAATAGACCTTTTTAGAACTAAAAGAGAATAAAAGACAATTCAAAGAAAATGTTTTTCTATACGTAACAGCATCCGTGTGCACTTCTTCTACATTCCTTGAACAATTTAATGCAAACGAGGAATCACCAAATGCATCTAACTTCATGGAAATGCAAGGCGTGAACAATTTGGGTGCAATTGCTAATCCAGACAAAGTACCATTGCAGCAAAAAAAAGAATTAAATAAAATAAAAAGAAAATTGTAACATTCAAGCTAATAATTCAAAAACACATTGTAACTTGGAAACCCATTCAGCTGGAATGTAACCGTGTGAACCAATTTAAGATGCAAGCTAAGCATTAAATGCAAACAGAGAAATGGGGCAGCACTTGAAAAGCTGAATGCACCGCTTCTTCTATGATAAATCAACATTTCCCAAAGAAAAATTCAATGTACTCAAGTGGTAGCTACTCTCTGGACATGGAAATGTTGTGCTACGTAACAGTGTGCATTCAGAAAAATTTCAACACATTAAAAGAATAAGGTGCGGCTGCTGCCTCCTTTTCTTTCGTGTCCAACCCAGTCATTTAAACATCAATCAACAGTTTACATAAAAACCAAATGAAAAAGGTAATGAGATTCAGTAGAAGAAAAATAAAAACTTCAGCTCTTCTTTTCATCCCATAAAATCTAACGCTCAAAACACCAAAGACCAAAATGAGCTGCAGCTGCTCCTAGACCATCCAGCCAGCTCCTTCCCGTGAACTCCATTCCTCTCCGTATCCTCCCTCCAGCTCTCTCTCACTCACTGCCCTCTTGAACCAGCACCACTGCTGCATCCAGCTCAACGTGCAGCACCTCCTACACCGTCCAGCTCAACCATTCTCCATCCCGTAACAGTGCCTTCTTTTTCTAAATGAAAGATGATGCCCTCAAGGGTGGCGGCTCTCCTTAAACCTGCAGGACGTGTGTCTACTCAAGGGCCGTGTGTTGCCCTCCTTCCAAACTGCTACGGCATCTGGACCTGGTTCACGTTGCTGCTTTCTTGAATGCACCCCCCAATTTCGCTGGACCACCCCACGCTGCTGCAAACGTGGCTGCCCCTTGCTGGATGCCACCTCCTAAGTGTGGGCCGTGTGCTTCAATTCCCGTGGAGACCTAGTTCCGTGTGTGTTCTTCTCTTCTTGCTGGATCAAGGCCGTAAGTGCCTCTTCCCAAATGAATCCAGCTTCTATGTGCACCCCTTGCTGCCAGCGTGTGGGCTGTGACACTTCCAAGAAAACGTGGCAGCACCTCCAATTCATTTTCTCGGCTGGACCATGTGCTTCTATGTGGGCCCTTCCATTTTGCTTCTTAAAATTCAAGAATTAAAGGACTTGGTTAAGAGTGTTGGGAGGTCTTAGCATCATCCAATGATCAATTCCAGCCACCACAATTACTAAACAACAAGCAAACAATGCAACAGATTAGAAATCACTCAAACAGCAAGCATTGGAATGACATAGGGGAGTAAAAAAAATACTGGGAACAACACAGAACGAATTTGAACAAAATAAAAACTATACGTGAAAATAGACATCCATACGAAACTATGAAAAAAAATTGCATGGAAAACGGATAAGAATTGAACTCAAACGAAGACACACAAGTTGACACAAACAGCAGTAATCACTGGACTGACATATGAGAGTAAAATAAATACTGGGAACAGCACAGAATGAATTTGAACAAAGTAAAAACTATATGTTAAAATAGACATCCAGACGAAACTATGAAAAAAAATTGCATGGAAAACGGATAAGAATTGAACTCAAACGAAGACACACAAGTTGACACAACATTCACGCGGCAGCCAGCGAAAATAAAAATGGCTAAGATGCATTGGCTCAATTTCCATTTCTCATTTAGCTTTCTAATGTCCCAAAAAGTTGTCCAAAATTTTCCCAAAATTAATAATGCAAAACAATAAGCTCAGATAATTCAAATTAGTTAAAATAAGAATTTCCGATCAAATTAAGCACAATTAGAAAAAACAGGAAAATACCGGACGTTTAAGCATAATTCCCCGATTAATTCTAGCACAATAAACTAAGTGAAGTGAACAAAATATTGACTCATCACTTCGTCAACTTCGTCCACTTTGTCAACTTCGTCCACTACGTTCACTTCGTCCACTTCGTCCACTTCCTCCACTTCCTCCACTTCGTACAATTCGTCAACTTCATTAACTTCGTCCACTTAGTCCAATTCCTCAACTTCCTCCACTTCCTCCACTTCATCCACTTCCTCCACTTCCTCCACTTCCTCCACTTAGTCCACTTCCTCAACATCGTCCACTTCCTCCGTTTCGTCCACTTCATCCACTTCCTCTACTTCGTCCACTTCCTCCACTTCCTCCACTTCGTCATATTAGTCCACTTCCTTCAATTCCTCCACTTCGTCCACTTCGTCCACTTCGTCAAATTCGTCCACCTCCTTCACTTCCTCCACTTTGTCCACTTCGTCCACTTCGTCAACTTCGTCCACTTCCTCCATTTCTTTCACTTCGTCCACCTCGTCAACTTTGTCCACTTCGTCAACTTCGTTCGTCCACTTCGTCAAGTTCGTCCACTTCGTCCTCTTCGTCAACTTCGTCCACTAAGTCCACTTCCTCCACTTCGTCCACTTCGTCCACTTCGTCAACTTCGTCCACTTCGTCCACTTCGTCCACTTCATCAACTTCGTCCACTTCGTTCGTCCATTTCGTGAACTTCTTCTACTTCGTCCACTTCGTCAACTTCCTCCACTTCATCCTCTTCGTCCACTTCGTCCACTACGTTCACTTCGTCCCCTTCGAGCACTTCTTCCACTTCGTCAACTTCGTCCACTTTGTCCTCTTTGTCCACTTCGTCCACTTCGTCAACTTCGTTAACTTTCTCCACTTCCTCCACTTCGTCCACATCGTCCACTTCATCCACTTCGTCCACTTCGTTCACTTCGTCCACTTCGTCCACTTTGTCCACTTCGTCCACTTCGTCTACTTCGTCCATTTCGTCCACTCCGTCTTCTTCGTCCACTTCGTCCACTTCGTCAACTTCGTCCACTTACTCCCCTTCCTCCACTTCGTCTACTTCCTCCACTTCCTCCACTTCGTCCACTTCGTCTACTTCGTCCACTTCGTCCACTTCCTCCACTTCCTCCACTTCGTCCATTTCGTCCACTTAGTCGAGTTCCTCTACTTCCTCCACTTCCTCCACTTTGTCCACTTCCTCCACTTCCTCCACTTCCTCAACTTCCTTCACTTCCTCCACTTCCTCAACTTCGTCCACTTACTCCACTTCCTACACTTCGTCCACTTCCTTCACTTCCTTCACTTCGTCAACTTCGTCCACTTTGGCAACTTTGTCCACTACGTTCACTTCGTCCACTTCGTCCACTTCCTCCACTTCCTCCACTTCGTACACTTCGTCAACTTCATTAACTTCGTCCACTTAGTCCAATTCCTCAACTTCCTCCACTTCCTCCACTTCCTCCACTTCCTCCACTTCCTCCACTTAGTCCACTTCCTCAACATCGTTCACTTCCTCCGTTTCGCCCACTTCATCCACTTCCTCTACTTCGTCCACTTCCTCCACTTCCTCCACTTCCTCCACTTCGTCCACTTCGTCCACTTCGTCAAATTCGTCCACCTCCTTCACTTCCTCAACTTTGTCCACTTCGTCCACTTCGTCAACTTCGTCCACTTCCTCCATTTCTTTCACTTCGTCCACCTCGTCAACTTTGTCCACTTACTCCATTTCCTCCACTTCCTCCACTTCCTCTACTTCGTCCACTTCGTCAACTTCGTCCACTTCCTCCTCTTCATCCAGTTCGTCAACTTCGTCAACTTCCTCCACTTGGTCCACTTCCTCCACTTCCTCCACTTCGTCCACTTCGTCCACTTTGTCCACTTCATCAACTTTGTCCACCTCGTTCACTTCCTCCACTTTGTCCACTTCGTCAACTTCGTCAACTTCCTCCACTTCGTTCACTTCCTCCACTTCGTCAACTTCGTCCACTTCCTCCACTTCGTCCACGTCGTCCACTTCGTTAACGTCGTCCACTTCGTCAACTTCGTCCACTTCATGCACTACGTTCACTTCGTCCACTTCGTCCACTTCCTCCAGTTCCTCCACTTCGTCAACTTCGTTAACTTCGTCCACTTGGTCCACTTAAGCCAATTCCTCCGCTTCCTCCACTTCCTCCACTTAGTCCACTTCATCCACTTCCTCCATTTCGTCCACTTCCTCCACTTCGTCCACTATGTCAACTTAGTCCACTTCGTCAACTTCATGCACTTCCTCCATTTCGTCATCTTCGTCCACTTCGTCAACTTTGTCAACTTCGTCCACTTCGTCCACTTCTTCCACTTCGTCCACTTCGTCCACTTCGTCGACTTCGTGAAATTCCTCCACTTCCTCTACTTTGTCCAATTCGTCCACTTCGTCAACTTCGTCTACTTCCTCCACTTCCTCCACTTCCTTCACTTCGTCCACATGGTGAACTTCGTCAGCTTCGTCTACTTACTCCACTTCCTCGACTTCCTCCACTTCGTCCACTTCGTCCAGTTCGTCCACTTCGTCCACTTCGTCAACTTCGTCAACTTCTTCCACTTCCTCCACTTCCTCCACTTCGTCCAGTTAGTCAACTTCGTCAACTTCGTCCACTTAGTCCACTTCCTCCACTTCCTCCATTTCGTCCACTTCGTCCACTTCGTCCACTTCGTCCACTCCGTGCACTTCGTCCACTTCGTCCACTTCGTCCACTTCGTCACCTTCGTGCACTTCGTCCACTACGTCCACTTCGTCAACTTCGTGCACTTCGTCCTCTTCATGCACTTCGTTCACTTCATCAACTTCGTCAACTTTCTCCACTTCGTCCACTTCCTCCACTTCCTCCACTTCCTCCACTTCCTCCACTTCTTCAACTTCCTCTACTTCCTCCACTTCCTCCACTTCATCCACTTCCTCCAATTCCTCCACTTCGTCCATTTATTCGACTTCCTCAACTTCGTCCACTTCCTCCATTTCGTGCACTTCGTCAACTTCCTCCAGTTCCTCCACTTCCTCCACTTCATCCACTTCGTCCACTTCGTCCACTTCGTCCACTTCGTCAACTTCGTCAACTTCGTCCACTTCTTCAACTTCCTCCACTTCCTCCACTTCCTCCACTTCCTCCACTTCGTCCACTTTGTCCACTTCGTCCACTTAGTCTACTTCCTCAATGTTGAGAGGGTCGCACCTCCCAACAAAAGTTGTGCATAAAAGAATGCAGTATAGTGCTAGGAAGTGACTCCTAGGTCGTCTCTCAAGGACCAATTGTGGTTCAGTCTCAGATCAAACACATAGTGGGGGGGGGTTTTGAAAGATTTTTGTGAATGCAATTGAACTTAAATAAGACACTAATGCAAACGGAAATATAAAAAAAACGGTCTCAATTACAAAATTAAAGCGGTTGGTCATAAAAGCTAACATTACTTTTAAATTAAAGGAGTGAAAATTAACCAATTTAAAGGAGTGAAAATTAACTTTGTGATAATTAACATTGAAAGGAGAATATGGTAATCAAGCAAAGATCACTTAAAAATTAACAAGCATTCAAACCTAAGTGTATGCAATATGAAAATTGTAACCAAATTAAGTGCAAGATTAAGCATTTAGAATAATATAAAAGTAGACCCTTAGAGCTCCTCTGGACGTGGCAGCAGCCCTATTCTAATTGAATGAAAATTGAATCCGTGTGCTTCCCAAGGCTGGATTTGAAATGAATCACCGTACTGCAGTTCTTCACGTGAAATCACCTTCTCGGGCTTTTCTTTTCTTCATTATCAATCACCCAACTTTGCCTCCTTAGCTCCACGTCAAATCCCATCTAATCACCTCTTCATCAACGAGACCCGTGCCTCATTCCAGGACGTGCAGCTACTCTTCTTCCAGCTCCAATTTTCGTGACCGTGTTTCTCTTCTCCATTCCCTTGCACAGCATTCCAGCCGAGACACCTAACACCTTTACTCTGCTCTTCTCTCAAACCGAGACATCTATCTTTCTCCCACCTAATCTCTAAAAACAATGAAAAGAAAAAAAAAACTGATTCCAGTGTGCACACCATTTTCTCTGCGCGCAGCTATGTGCTGGAATGAAAACCGAGAGCTGCTTCCAACCGTGGCACCACATCCTTGCTCCAGCTCCTACTTGAATCAGCCGTGACACATCCCAACCGTGACACCTTGCGCGTGCAGCTGCTGTGCTTCCAATAAATCAACGTGCATGCTCTTCTAAAATGAAAATTAAATCAGCGCCACCACTTCTTGAATCAGCGTTTCTTTCTAATAAAAAAAAACTGAAATGCATCCCGTGTTGCCAATGGCGATTGGAAGCAAAATTAAAGCTCATGAATCCAGAAAAGTGAAATGGAAAATTCAAAGTGTCCTTTCATTCATGCTGAAAACGTTCAAAACCAAAAAAAACTTAGAACCAAGACCGAGAGTGTAAAAGTGGAGAGTGGCCAGTGGCGGCTGGGCTCTCCAAACTTCTAAGACCGTGTGTCCCCTTTTTTAGGGTAGGGTCCACAAAAATAAAACCCTAGGTGCCAAGTCATTAATTTCTAATTTTGGGTCTCATCTAATTTACAAAAATTGACCCAAAATATAAGAGTTGATTCAAAAATTCTAAACTACTGAATTACAATTTAATTAATTTTAAAATGTCTTGGTGGAGAGTCTTGAATTTATTTGGCATTCTTCCTGATGTCCCAAAATGTATTTCCGAAATTTTCCTGCACTTCAAAAATGCACTTAATCAGCTCAGAAAATCCAAATTAGCACAATTACAAATTTCCGACCAAATTAAGCAAAATTCGGAAAACGGGGAAATAAAAAACAATTAAACACAATTCCCTGGTTTATTTAAGTGCAATAAACTAAATATAATTCAAGAAATAACGACTCATCACTCAACTTCATCCACTTCCTCCATTTCGTCCACTTCGTCCACTTCGTCCACTTTGTCAACTTAGTCCACTTTGTCCACTTCGTCAACTTTGTCCACCTCGTTCACTTCCTGCACTTCGTCCACTTCGGCCACTTCGTCAACTTCGTCCACTTCGTCCACTTCCTTCACTTCCTCTACTTCGTCAACTTCGTCCACTTACTCCACTTCCTTCACTTCGTCCACTTCGGCCACTTTGTCAACTTTGTCCTCTTCGTCAACTTTGTCCACTTTGTCCACTACGTTCACTTCCTCCGCTTCCTCCACTTCGTCCACTTCCTCCATTTCCTCCACTTCGTCAACTTCGTTAACTTCGTCCACTTCGTCCACTTAGTCCAATTCCTTCACTTCCTCCACTTCCTCCACTTCATCCACTTCCTCCACTTCCACCACTTCCTCCACTTAGTCCACTTCAACAACTTCGTCCACTTCCTCCATTTCGTCCACTTCGTCCACTTCCTCCACTTCGTCCACATTGTCCACTTCGTCAACTTCCTCCACTTCCTTCACTTCGTCCACTTCCTCCACTTCCTCCACTTCGTCCACTTAGTCCACTTCCTCAACTTCGTCCACTTCCTCCATTATGTCCACTTGGTCCACTTCGTCAACTTGGTCCAATTTGTCCACTTCATCCACTTCGCCTACTTTGTCCACTTCATCCACTTCGTCAACTTCGTCTACCTCGTTCACTTCCTCCACTTTGTCCACTTCGTCCAATTCGTCAACTTCGTCCACTTCGTCCACTTCCTTCACTTCGTCCACTTCGTGACTTCCTCCACTTCGTCAACTTCGTGAACTTCGTCCACTTCGTCCAGTTGGTCAACTTCGTCAACTTCGTCCACTTAGTCCACTTCCTCCACTTCATCCATTTCGTCCACTTCGTCCACTCCGTGCACTTCGTCCACTTCGTCAACTTCGTGCACTTCGTCAACTTCGTTCACTTCGTCCACTTCGTCCACTTTGTCCACTTCGTCCACTTCGTCTACTTCGTCCACTTCGTCCACTTCGTCTTCTTCGTCCACTTCGTCCACTTCGTCAACTTCGTCCACTTACTCCCCTTCCTCCACTTCGTCCACTTCCTCCACTTCCTCCACTTCCTCCACTTCGTCTACTTCGTCCACTTCCTCCACATCCTCCACTTCTTCCACTTCGTCCATTTCGTCCACTTAGTCGAGTTCCTCCACTTCCTCCACTTCCTCCACTTCCTCCACTTCCTCCACTTCCTAAACTTCCTTCACTTCCTCCACTTCCTCAACTTCCTCAACTTCGTCCACTTACTCCACTTCCTACACTTCGTCCACTTCCTTCACTTCCTTCACTTCGTCAACTTCGTCCACTTTGTCAACTTCGTCCACTACGTTCACTTCGTCCACTTCGTCCACTTCGTCCACTTCCTCCACTTCGTACACTTCGTCAACTTCATTAACTTCGTCCACTTAGTCCAATTCCTCAACATCCTCCACTTCCTCCACTTCATCCACTTCCTCCACTTCCTCCACTTAGTCCACTTCCTCAACATCGTCCACTTCCTCCGTTTCGTCCACTTCATCCACTTCCTCTACTTCGTCCACTTCCTCCACTTCGTCATATTAGTCCACTTCCTTCAATTCCTCCACTTCGTCCACTTCGTCAAATTCGTCCACCTCCTTCACTTCCTCCACTTTGTCCACTTCATCCACTTCGTCAACTTCGTCCACTTCCTCCATTTCTTTCACTTCGTCCACCTCGTCAACTTTGTCCACTTACTCCATTTCCTCCACTTCCTCCACTTCCTCTACTTCGTCTACTTCGTCAACTTCGTCCACTTCCTCCACTTCATCCAGTTCGTCAACTTCGTCAACTTCCTCCACTTGGTCCACTTCCTCCACTTCCTCCACTTCGTCCACTTCGTCCACTTGGTCCACTTCATCAACTTCGTCCACCTCGTTCACTTCCTCCACTTTGTCCACTTCGTCAACTTCGTCAACTTCCTCCACTTCGTTCACTTCCTCCACTTCGTCAACTTCGTCAACTTCCTCCACTTCCTCCACTTCCTCCACTTCGTCCACGTCGTCCACTTCGTCCACTTCGTTAACGTCGTCCACTTCGTCAACTTCGTCCACTTCATGCACTACGTTCACTTCGTCAACTTCGTCAACTTCCTCCACTTCGTTCACTTCCTCCACTTCGTCAACTTCGTCAACTTCGTCAACTTCGTCCACTTCCTCCACTTCCTCCACTTCGTCCACATAGTCCACTTCCTCAACTTCGTCCACTTCCTCCATTATGTCCACTTGGTCCAATTCGTCAACTTGGTCCAATTTGTCCACTTCATCCACTTCGTCTACTTTGTCCACTTCATCCACTTCGTCAACTTCGTCTACCTCGTTCACTTCCTCCACTTTGTCCACTTCGTCCAATTCGTCAACTTCGTCCACTTCGTCCACTTCCTTCACTTCGTCCACTTCGTGACTTCCTCCACTTCGTCAACTTCGTGAACTTCGTCCACTTCGTCCAGTTGGTCAACTTCGTCAACTTCGTCCACTTAGTCCACTTCCTCCACTTCATCCATTTCGTCCACTTCGTCCACTCCGTGCACTTCGTCCACTTCGTCAACTTCGTGCACTTCGTCAACTTCGTTCACTTCGTCCACTTCGTCCACTTTGTCCACTTCGTCCACTTCGTCTACTTCGTCCACTTCGTCTTCTTCGTCCACTTCGTCCACTTCGTCAACTTCGTCCACTTACTCCCCTTCCTCCACTTCGTCCACTTCCTCCACTTCCTCCACTTCCTCCACTTCGTCTACTTCGTCCACTTCCTCCACATCCTCCACTTCTTCCACTTCGTCCATTTCGTCCACTTAGTCGAGTTCCTCCACTTACTCCACTTCCTACACTTCGTCCACTTCCTTCACTTCCTTCACTTCGTAAACTTCGTCCACTTTGTCAACTTCGTCCACTACGTTCACCTCGTCCACTTCGTCCACTTCGTCCACTTCCTCCACTTCGTACACTTCGTCAACTTCATTAACTTCGTCCACTTAGTCCAATTCCTCAACATCCTCCACTTCCTCCACTTCATCCACTTCCTCCACTTCCTCCACTTCCTCCACTTAGTCCACTTCCTCAACATCGTCCACTTCCTCCGTTTCGTCCACTTCATCCACTTCCTCTACTTCGTCCACTTCCTCCACTTCGTCATATTAGTCCACTTCCTTCAATTCCTCCACTTCGTCCACTTCGTCAAATTCGTCCACCTCCTTCACTTCCTCCACTTTGTCCACTTCGTCCACTTCGTCAACTTCGTCCACTTCCTCCATTTCTTTCACTTCGTCCACCTCGTCAACTTTGTCCACTTACTCCATTTCCTCCACTTCCTCCACTTCCTCTACTTCGTCCACTTCGTCAACTTCGTCCACTTCCTCCACTTCATCCAGTTCGTCAACTTCGTCAACTTCCTCCACTTGGTCCACTTCCTCCACTTCCTCCACTTCGTCCACTTCGTCCACTTTGTCCACTTCATCAACTTCGTCCACCTCGTTCACTTCCTCCACTTTGTCCACTTCGTCAACTTCGTCAACTTCCTCCACTTCGTTCACTTCCTCCACTTCGTCAACTTCGTCAACTTCGTCCACTTCCTCCACTTCCTCCACTTCGTCCACGTCGTCCACTTCGTCCACTTCGTTAACGTCGTCCACTTCGTCAACTTCGTCCACTTCATGCACTACGTTCACTTCGTCCACTTCGTCCACTTCCTCCAGTTCCTCCACTTCGTCAACTTCGTTAACTTCGTCCACTTGGTCCACTTAAGCCAATTCCTCCGCTTCCTCCACTTCCTCCACTTAGTCCACTTCCTCCACTTCCTCCATTTCGTCCACTTCCTCCACTTCGTCAACTTCGTCAACTTAGTCCACTTCGTCAACTTCATGCACTTCCTCCATTTCGTCCACTTCGTCCACTTCGTCAACTTTGTCAACTTCGTCCACTTCGTCAACTTTGTCAACTTCGTCCACTTCGTCCACTTCTTCCACTTCGTCCACTTCGTCCACTTCGTCCACTTCGTCCACTTCGTCGACTTCGTGAAATTCCTCCACTTCCTCTACTTTGTCCAATTCGTCCACTTCGTCAACTTCGTCTACTTCCTCCACTTCCTCCACTTCCTTCACTTCGTCCACATGGTGAACTTCGTCAGCTTCGTCTACTTACTCCACTTCCTCGACTTCCTCCACTTCGTCCACTTCGTCCAGTTCGTCCACTTCGTCCACTTCGTCAACTTCGTCAACTTCTTCCACTTCCTCTACTTCCTCCACTTCGTCCAGTTGGTCAACTTCGTCAACTTCGTCCACTTAGTCCACTTCCTCCACTTCCTCCATTTCGTCCACTTCGTCCACTTCGTCCACTTCGTCCACTCCGTGCACTTCGTCCACTTCGTCCACTTCGTCACCTTCGTGCACTTCGTCCACTACGTCCACTTCATCAACTTCGTGCACTTCGTCCTCTTCGTGCACTTCGTCCACTTCGTCAACTTCGTCAACTTTCTCCACTTCCTCCACTTCCTCCACTTCCTCCACTTCCTCCACTTCTTCAACTTCCTCTACTTCCTCCACTTCCTCCACTTCATCCACTTCCTCCAATTCCTCCACTTCGTCCATTTAGTCGACTTCCTCAACTTCGTCCACTTCCTCCATTTCGTGCACTTCGTCAACTTCCTCCAGTTCCTCCACTTCCTCCACTTCATCCACTTCGTCCACTTCGTCCACTTCGTCAACTTCGTCAACTTCGTCAACTTCGTCAACTTCGTCAACTTCGTCCACTTCTTCAACTTCCTCCACTTCGTCCACTTCCTCCACTTCCTCCACTTCGTCCACTTCGTCCACTTCGTCCACTTAGTCCACTTCCTCAACTTCATCCACTTCCTCCATTTCGTCCACTTCGTCCACTTCGTCCACTTTGTCAACTTAGTCCACTTTGTCCACTTCGTCAACTTTGTCCACCTCGTTCACTTCCTGCACTTCGTCCTCTTCGTCAACTTCGTCCACTTCGTCCACTTCCTTCACTTCCTCTACTTCGTCAACTTCGTCCACTTACTCCACTTCCTTCACTTCGTCCACTTCGGCCACTTTGTCAACTTTGTCCTCTTCGTGAACTTTGTCCACTTTGTCCACTACGTTCACTTCCTCCGCTTCCTCCACTTCGTCCACTTCCTCCATTTCCTCCACTTCGTCAACTTCGTTAACTTCGTCCACTTCGTCCACTTAGTCCAATTCCTTCACTTCCTCCACTTCCTCCACTTCATCCACTTCCTCCACTTCCACCACTTCCTCCACTTAGTCCACTTCCACAACTTCGTCCACTTCCTCCATTTCGTCCACTTCGTCCACTTCGTCCACTTCCTCCACTTCGTCCACATTGTCCACTTCGTCAACTTCCTCCACTTCCTTCACTTCGTCCACTTCGTCCACTTCCTCCACTTAGTCCACTTCCTCAACTTCGTCCACTTCCTCCATTATGTCCACTTGGTCCACTTCGTCAACTTGGTCCCATTTGTCCACTTCATCCGCTTCGTCTACTTTGTCCACTTCATCCACTTCGTCAACTTCGTCTACCTCGTTCACTTCCTCCACTTTGTCCACTTCGTCCAATTCGTCAACTTCGTCCACTTCCTTCACTTCGTCCACTTCGTGACTTCCTCCACTTCGTCAACTTCGTCAACTTCGTCCACTTCGTCCAGTTGGTCAACTTCGTCAACTTCGTCCACTTAGTCCACTTCCTCCACTTCATCCATTTCGTCCACTTCGTCCACTTCGTGCACTTCGTCCACTTCGTCCACTTCGTCCACTTCGTCAACTTCGTGCACTTTGTCCATTACGTCCACTTCCTCAACTTCATCCACTTCCTCCATTTCGTCCACTTCGTCCACTTTGTCAACTTAGTCCACTTTGTCCACTTCGTCAACTTTGTCCACCTCGTTCACTTCCTGCACTTCGTCCACTTCGGCCACTTCGTCCACTTCCTTCACTTCCTCTACTTCGTCAACTTCGTCCAGTTACTCCACTTCCTTCACTTCGTCCACTTCGGCCACTTCGTCAACTTTGTCCTCTTCGTCAACTTCGTCCACTTTGTCCACTACGTTCACTTCCTCCGCTTCCTCCACTTCGTCCACTTCCTCCATTTCCTCCACTTCGTCAACTTCGTTAACTTCGTCCACTTTGTCCACGTAGTCCAATTCCTTCACTTCCTCCACTTCCTCCACTTCATCCACTGATGGACAATTTTGTAAGCACCAAAATATGATGTCACAAACTTGTTTCACAATCGGCAAGTATGACCGAATCGTTCAAGTAATAAAACTTGGTAAGACCAAGTATCGTTCTTCCCAAAGGACTCACGGCCTAGTTTAGTTATGTGGTTTCTTGATTAACTAAGACTTACGAACAAAATATTTGGGTTTAAAATGCAAGACAGAAAATAAACATGTATGCATGAATTGATCAATGGCAAAGATAAAAGATAAACACTTTCAATGGAATATATGAATGAATATGTTGTTGGGGGTCAATTTCATCTCATCCACTCTCATATATTTTAGGAATTCATCATTCAAATCATCATTGTTAATGCCACTCACTAATGTACCATTCTAGATGGCTTCTCCCTAATCAAATAGTTCATACAATTCCTAGCATTCCTAATGATTAGTTCATTACCGCAGGAGCTTAAGGCAACCAATATAATATTGTCAGTAAATATTGGGAGAAATTCCCCGGATCTAGATTTCCCCGTACGTGTCCGTATCAACAAAACCAATAATCATGCATTAGAATGAGTTAAACAATGCAAGCATTGAGCAAAGAGGAAAAACCCTAACTAATGATGAAAAGAAAGCATATGTCTTAATTCAAAGATGTATTCAACAAATCCATATATGAGAGCTTCAAGAGATTACATTGATTCCCCAACAAACATACAAGGTTTAGTTCACCATATTCATGGTGAACCTAGATGAATAACAATGAAAGTATGAAAGAATAAACCCAATAAAGGTGAAGAGGTAGCCTGAGCATCCAAGATCCTCCTTCAAAGGGGTGAAAGAGAGAGTGTTTGCCTCGTTTCTGCCAAAGATACTAACTAAAGGACGTGCAAGCCCTTAAATACTAATCTAGAGTTACAAAAGATTATAAAAGACCAAGCCCAAAAAGTGCCGCTCAGCGCCATTTACCGCTCAGCGGTGGTTACGCGTCTTCTTTCTTCCCCTCAGCGGCCATTTTGCCCCTCAGCGGTTCCAACGTCACCTTTTGAGTGCCGCTCAGCGGTAGTTTGCCGCTGAGCGGTGCCTTCGACTTCTCCTTTTTGCACTCTTTCTTGTCTTTTCTAATGTCCTCTCTCTCATTCTTCACTTCTTTCACCAAATTCACCTCAAAACCTGCACAAAAACACTCAAATCAAGCATAAACCTGTCCAGCTCTCTTATTTCTGAAAATATAAACAAAATGCATGATTTCAAGCTAGTTTCTAAGTCTAAAGGTTGCTTTTAGTATCACTTTTAAGCATGAAAATAACAGTTTTTCAACTGTTATCACAACCCCAAACTTAGAACTTTGCTTGTCCTCAAGCAAATAAAATGTAACTCCATCTCCAACCAATTCATATGATGGTTCACTCATTCAAAAATCCTCTCTTTCAAGATAAGTAACAACTTCACTCAAACTTATGACCAAGAGTTCAATCAAGATGTGCACATGCTTTAGTATTCACAAAGTCATTTAAATTCCAACAAATGCTATTTTTCATGAATGATCAATCAATTAAGCATGGATGTTCATGTGCTTATGGAATATTTCCTCACTAGGTAAAGTGTTTCACTCAACACACAAGTGTATAAGAGGTAAAGTGTTTCACTCATTCACTCCACTATCACAATGTCACATGAATCAACTTTGCCTTTCATTTACCACAATCAAATACATTCACAAGCATGCATCATCACAAGGACTTTTCAATGGCTTATAATGTGGCTGGGCTAACAAGAAAATTGGTTTTTCTGGATCACAAAATCCTTGAGTTAAGAGAGTCATAACAACACAATTATCTTATTCATTCCCAACTTTCTTTTGCCTTTGCTTTTGCATTTGCATTGAGCTTTGCTTCTTTTTCTTTTCTTTTCTTTGCATATTCTTACTTTTTAGCTCTTAGCTCAATGCTTTTTCCTTTTTCATGTTTCCCCAATAACCCCAAACTTGAACATTTAACAATACCACACAAGATCTTCTACTTAACTCAAGGTAGAGATTTTCAATCAAGGGTGTTCAGTGTATATTTAAGGCTAAGGGTTCAAAGGATAGAACACAACGTGTTCTCTTTTAGAAGGCTAACTTTATGAATTTGGCCAATAAAAAGGGTTTCAAAAACACGGCCTTTGATCATATGATGCAAAACAAGCAATTGATTCAATCATAGAAAACCTGGGCAAAGTCATTCATGCTTTCAAAGTAATCGCATTCAACAATAACAACTCTGGAGCTCAAAACCTCACATATAAGCTCATTCACATTTGACATGCACATCCTGCTTAATTTCACAATCACAATCATGATATTATGCATTTGTTCACAAAGCTTGTGAATCATCTGTATAAGCATTTTAATGTGCACATCATCTCAACATCAATCAATCAATAAGCATCATCAAGCATTACTTATCACACAATCACAGTTAATAGCAACCCATCATAAGGAACCAGGTGTTCAATAGAGTACATCAAACCCTAATCTAAAAACAAAAACAAATAAGTTCAGAAAACTTAAACCACAAAAGCATAATCATATGATAGCATTCATCAGTAAATGCTATCTCAGCTCCTCATCAGTCCGAGCTCTCTGTATCTTCCTCTTCCTCTTCATCATCATCTTCATCAAATGCATCCTCCTCCTCTGCTTCATCTTCCTCCATATCTCTGGCTGAAGCTTCAGCTGCTCCAGCTCCTCCATATACTGGTTCTTCTGGCCAAGCTACCACATTATGGAATTCATCCATAGTCCACCTGTGTGCTGGAGGGGTATCATACATCCCCACTATCATCTCAGCCGTGGCCACCTGCCCTCTGTGGATGGACTGCAACTGAGCACCTATAAGAGACATATACATGTCCCTCATCTGGAATGGTTCTGCCTCATGAGTATCAGCAGAAGTCCTGCCCTGTGCTGGCCTTCTCTCTCTACGAGCCTGGCATGGTGGCACTGGCTGGGCTGCCTCATCACCTCCACAGTACTGTCTGTAATAGGCCTCATCTATAGCTTTTCTTGGCCTCTCAAATGGTGGAACAGAAGTGTCCACCCCAGCTAGCTTGCAAAGGTGAGTGATCAAAGAAGGATGTCCCAGTGGTGCTTTGTTGTTTGAGGTGTTAGCACACACACTAATCTCATCAGCTATCACCTGCCCAATATTAACATTCAAGTTTCTGATAACACAGTAGATGAATAGTGCCCTGCTGAGAGTAATATCTGACACATGTGAACATGGCTGAATGTTGGCATGAGAAAACGCCATCCAATACTTTGCAAGAGGAGTCAAATCTGTCCTCCTAATGTTAACCACTGAGCCAGATCTATTCCTTTGGAAGTGTCCTCCAGGTATACACAATACTCTCTCCACATCCTCATAATCAGCACCTTCCTCCATGCTAAGAGCAAACTGACATTGCTCACCAGCCCACACAGTATCCAGAAAGTTATTGATGGATTCAGAATCATACCTGATAGCATGGCCTCTAACATATCCCAAATAATTCTCAGCTGGATAATCACCAATCTTCTTTGCATTGGTGTAGAATTCCTTGACCACAGCTATGTTGGCAGGTGCTGGATAGGTGGCTAGCTTTCCCCAATCATTCCCTAACACTTGCTCTCCAAATTGAGGAGCAAAGTTAGGTATCATTCCAACCTTTCTCTCCATTAGAAGTCTCCTGTCCTGAACCACCCTAAAGTGCTTCTCATGTTTCCTAGAGAGGAACCTGCCATTATGGGGCTGCTCTGGTTCCTTTTCCTTTCTCTTGGTTGCCATGGTTTTCAATCTCTTTCCTGAAGAGGATGCCATTCCTGCATTCAAACATAAATCCAAAACCACAGAACATGATGTTAATCATTAGTAAACACAGAACACAACTCCTTTCGAAGCTAAACCACCGCTGAGGGCCAGAATTTCCCCTCAGCGCCACCAGTGCCACATCCAAACATGCAACAAACCAGAAAAAACAAATCTGACAGAGTGCCGCTCAGCGGTAAATGCCGCTCAGCGGTGATCTGCAGATTTTTGCAAATCTCTTTTTAAAACAGTCCTAACTCCACCCAAACGCAATTTTCAGTTTTCCAGTTCATAATCAAGCAGTTTAATCGGTTCAAACATCAAATATATCATCAAATCATGCATAGAAACTAAAACCCCTAAGTATTCATGCTTTGACAATCACATTCAAATTCAAGAACCCTAGAATGAACAAAATGCATTTTACTTACTTGGGTGGAGATACTAGATGCAATGAGAATGCCTTCAAACTAGAATGCTCTCTTCCAACCCCAAACTTTGATGGCACACTAGTGAAAAAGTGAATAGAAGAGAGATTTTCTTAAGAGGGAAGAGTGAAAAGATGTGGAAAACCTAGGAGATGGTGTGTGGAAGTGTTTGTGCAGAGAGAAGTCTGGAAATAAACCCTAAAACGCAGCTTGGGGTATAAAAATACCCTAATGGGCTCGGATCCCGCTAAGGGGAACTTAAGCCCCTCTGCGATAGTACCGCTCAGCGGTAATTGCCGCTCAGCGGCACTTTCGTGAAGTGCTCCCCTCCTTCTTTTCTTGACCTACGTGCCTTCCCTACATGTCTCTCATAGGTTCCCTGCAATTCAATGTTAAAAATGCTTATGCAAATCCTAACTAAAAATAAACAAACAAAAACAATAAATCAACTGGGTTGCCTCCCAGGTAGCGCTTGTTTAACGTCACGAGCCTGACCCAAAATCCACCAACACCCATCAGTAGGTGTTTCAAACTTACCAGCACCCATCAGTAGGTGCAAAATCTTCTCACCAACACCCATCAGTAGGTGTTACAAACTTAGTATCCTTCAGTAGATACTTAACCACCTAGCATCCTTCAGTAGATGCTAGATCAAACAAAATAATATCCAGAATAATATTCACAAATTATAAATTACAAAACCAAATCAAAAGTTTGTAAATCCACTGGGTTGCCTCCCAGCAAGCGCTTCTTTAACGTCACTAGCTTGACCCTGTTAAAGCTCACGTTCCATCTTCTTTATAATTGATGTAGTCCTTCCACCAACCTTTCAACTGCTTCCTTTGGACTGTTTTGGACTCTCTAGAATACGGAGATTCTATCTCTATCATCTCCTTCTCTTTAAAGCCTTTAATAACCCACAACTTGTTCTTGAGTCTTACAGGTGTGCCAAGTTGAAGTCTTAATTTTTTCCAGTCTCTAGGAACTTCTTCTCCTTTCCCAATCTCTTCTACCTTGGGTGCCTGAAAATACAAACAATGGTTATCAGAAACCTTAAGATTTTTATTTTTACCTCTAGTTATGGGTGCATCTCGAAATGCAGCTTTATAACTGGCTTCTTCCTCCTTTGCTTGTATCTCATCTTTGAACACATCCACCACCACTTTCTCCTCTCTGTCTTGGAGAACCACTATACCTTCATTCACATCAATGATAGCCCTAGCCGTTTTCATAAACGGCCTTCCAAGTATGAAAGGTATTCTCTCAGTTTCCATCTTCATCACCACAAAGTCTGCCAAGAACTGAAGTTTGCCAACACAAACTACAATGTCTTCTGCAATCCCACATGGCTCCTTTGAAGATCCATCAGCCATTACAAGATTAACCTTTACAGGTTTTATTTCAACATGGCCAATTTGCTCCAATAGAGAATAAGGCATCAAGTTAACACTTGAGCCTAAATCAAGGAGAGCTTTCTTTACCTTTTTCTTCCCTATAATGCAAGGAATAGAAAAACTGCCTGGATCTGCTGCTTTTGGTGGGAATGATTCTTTCTTAACAGTTATACACTTTTCTTCCTCATCCTCTTTACGTCTTCTTTTTGTAGAGGTTCCTTCATCTGATTTGGTGTAAACTGCTATTTTCTGTAGAATTTGTTCCCAAGGAGCTTCATTATCAACCATTTTGAATAAATCTGTGAAATTCATTGGTTTCTCCTGATTTGTTAGAAAAGGAAAAGTGTCCTTTCTTTCTTCTTCTCTTCTCTCTTCTGTTTCATCTTCTTCCAACTCAATGATCTCTTCATTTACACTCTTGACCACTTTGCACTCTTCTCTGGGGTTAACCTCAGTATTAGCCCCAAAGTTTCTGTTGGGTCTTTCTTCCAATTGCTTGGTGATCTGACCCATCTGAATCTCCAGATTCTTTATAGCAGCTTCAGTGCTCTTTTGAGAAGATTCAGTTTCTGGATGAATTGCTGAAGAGTTTCTTCCAACTTTGTTGATCTGTCATTAAGCATAGATAATTGTTGCCACAAAGTTGGTTGCTGCTGCTGCTTATTAAACTGATTAGCCTGCCCAGCTTGTCCTTGGCCAATGCTTGGATGTGGTTTCCAACCCTGATTATAATTCCCTTGACGGTATGGAAACTGATTAGCCATGAAGTTAACATCCTCCAAGGCCTCTACTGGAAAAGCACACTGGCCATTGATGTGATCACCTCCACACAATTCGCACAACTGGGTTTGTACCTGTGCAGCAGATTTTAACTCTTTAGGTAGTGAAGCAAGAGTTTTGGTCAGAGTTTCCAGCTGTTGAGTTAGAATCTTATTCTGTGCTAGCAGAGCATCATGGGTTTGTAATTGAAGAACCCCTTTCTGTTGCATAGGGGCGCCTCTTTCATTGTGAAGCTCATTATCACTTGTAGCCATATTTTCAATAATTTCAGTTGCTTCCTCTGGAGTTTTCCATTTGATATTGCCTCCAGCTGAGGCATCCAGCATCATCTTGGTTTGTGAACCAAGCCCTCCAAGGAAAGTTAGGACTACTTCTTGATCTTCAAAACCATGCGTGGGAGTTTTACGTAACAAGCTTTTATACCTATCCCATGCATGTCCAAGTGATTCTTCCATGCCCTGCTTGAATGAAGATATCTCTTGCTTTCCCTTAGTCACTTTAGATTGTGGGAAGTATTTATTCAAAAACTTTGCAACCACTGCTTTCCATTCTGTGAAACTTTCTTCTGGAAAAGAGTTCAACCAAAGCTTAGCATTGCCTCCCAATGAGAAAGGAAACAAGCTAAGTTTGATAGCTTCGTCTGGCACCCCATTGATCTTGACCGTGTTGCAGATCTCATTAAATGTTGTAAGGTGCTCATATGGGCTTTCATGTGATAACCCAGTAAATTGATTACTCTTTACCAGTTGAATTAATGCTGGTTTGACCTCCATGTTGGCTGCATTGACTCTAGGTCGAGCTATGCTATTGAAGTGCTGAGGTCCAGCAAGATTAGTGTAATCTGCAAGAGTTCTTCTAGCATTATTATTGTTCTCCATACTCCCTGTGCTGTGAACAGAACCTTGTGGTGATGATTGTAGGAGAGTTTCAGGAGAAGGGAAAAGTTCTCTGGACGTTCTGATTCTTCTCCTCCTTCTACTCTCGTCTAGTCCTTCAAGTAGTGGTTCTGTTGTTTTCTTACTTCTAGTTCGAATTGCCTTCTGCATGCACAAGAAAACAAAACCCTAGAAAAGATTTGTTAGCACAAAAAGATATAGAAGAAAATAAAGATTGAAGAGATATAAGAAGATAAAAGATTTAGAAGATAGAATAAAATAAAATATAATAAAACCTAATCTAAAAAAAAAAAAAATCTAACCTAACCTAAAAGATAGAATAAGAATAAAATAAAATCTAACCTAAAAAGATAAAAAGATAAAATCTAATAAAATAAAATAAAATCTAATCTAAAAAAATAAAAATAAAATCTAACCTAAAAAAAAAAAAATCTAATCTAATCTAACCTAAAATAAAATCAAATCAAATAAAAACCGAAAAATAAAAAAAAAACAGAAAATAAAAATAGAAAACAGAAAAACAGAAAACAGAAAAATAAAATAAAATCAAATAAAATACAAACTGAAAAATATAAACAGAAAAATAAAATAAAATAAAATAAAAATTCGAAATTTAAAATAAAATAAAAAAAAAATAAGTCAAAGATAATCAATAATCACACAAATTAACCAGTTAAACCACGAGTCCCCGGCAACGGCGCCAAAAACTTGATGGACAATTTTGTAAGCACCAAAATATGATGTCACAAACTTGTTTCACAATCGGCAAGTATGACCGAATCGTTCAAGTAATAAAACTTGGTAAGACCAAGTATCGTTCTTCCCAAAGGACTCACGGCCTAGTTTAGTTATGTGGTTTCTTGATTAACTAAGACTTACGAACAAAATATTTGGGTTTAAAATGCAAGACAGAAAATAAACATGTATGCATGAATTGATCAATGGCAAAGATAAAAGATAAACACTTTCAATGGAATATATGAATGAATATGTTGTTGGGGGTCAATTTCATCTCATCCACTCTCATATATTTTAGGAATTCATCATTCAAATCATCATTGTTAATGCCACTCACTAATGTACCATTCTAGATGGCTTCTCCCTAATCAAATAGTTCATACAATTCCTAGCATTCCTAATGATTAGTTCATTACCGCAGGAGCTTAAGGCAACCAATATAATATTGTCAGTAAAATATTGGGAGAAATTCCCCGGATCTAGATTTCCCCGTACGTGTCCGTATCAACAAAACCAATAATCATGCATTAGAATGAGTTAAACAATGCAAGCATTGAGCAAAGAGGAAAAACCCTAACTAATGATGAAAAGAAAGCATATGTCTTAATTCAAAGATGTATTCAACAAATCCATATATGAGAGCTTCAAGAGATTACATTGATTCCCCAACAAACATACAAGGTTTAGTTCACCATATTCATGGTGAACCTAGATGAATAACAATGAAAGTATGAAAGAATAAACCCAATAAAGGTGAAGAGGTAGCCTGAGCATCCAAGATCCTCCTTCAAAGGGGTGAAAGAGAGAGTGTTTGCCTCGTTTCTGCCAAAGATACTAACTAAAGGACGTGCAAGCCCTTAAATACTAATCTAGAGTTACAAAAGATTATAAAAGTCCAAGCCCAAAAAGTGCCGCTCAGCGCCATTTACCGCTCAGCGGTGGTTACGCGTCTTCTTTCTTCCCCTCAGCGGCCATTTTGCCCCTCAGCGGTTCCAACGTCACCTTTTGAGTGCCGCTCAGCGGTAGTTTGCCGCTGAGCGGTGCCTTCGACTTCTCCTTTTTGCACTCTTTCTTGTCTTTTCTAATGTCCTCTCTCTCATTCTTCACTTCTTTCACCAAATTCACCTCAAAACCTGCACAAAAACACTCAAATCAAGCATAAACCTGTCCAGCTCTCTTATTTCTGAAAATATAAACAAAATGCATGATTTCAAGCTAGTTTCTAAGTCTAAAGGTTGCTTTTAGTATCACTTTTAAGCATGAAAATAACAGTTTTTCAACTGTTATCATCCACTTCCTCCACTTCCACCACTTCCTCCACTTAGCCCACTTCCACAACTTCGTCCACTTCCTCCATTTCGTCCACTTCCTCCACTTCCTCCACTTCGTCCACATTGTCCACTTCGTCAACTTCCTCCACTTCCTTCACTTCCTCCACTTCCTCCACTTCCTCCACTTCGTCCACTTAGTCCACTTCCTCAACTTCGTCCACTTCCTCCATTATGTCCACTTGCTCCACTTCGTCAACTTGGTCCAATTTGTCCACTTCATCCACTTCGTCTACTTTGTCCACTTCATCCACTTCGTCAACTTCGTCTACCTCGTTCACTTCCTCCACTTTGTCCACTTCGTCCAATTCGTCAACTTCGTCCACTTCGTCCACTTCCTTCACTTCGTCCACTTCGTGACTTCCTCCACTTCGTCGAGTTCGTCGACTTCCTCCACTTCGTCCACTTCGTCAACTTCGTCCACTTTTTCAACTTCGTTCACTTCGTCCACTTCATCAACTTTGTCCACTTCCTCCACTTCCTCCACTTCCTACACTTCCTCCACTTAGTCCACTTCATATACTTCGTCCACCTCGTTCACTTACTCCACTTTGTCCACTTCGTCCACTTCGTTAACTTCCTCCACTTCGTCAACTTCGCCAACTTCGTGAAGTTCGTCCACTTCGTCCACTTCGTCAACTTCATCGACTTCGTCATCTTCGTCCATTTCGTCCTGTTCGTCCACTTCGTCCACTAAGTCCACTTCATCCACTAAGTCCACTTCTTTCACTATGTCCACTTCGTCCACTTCCTCCATTTCCTCCACATCCTCCACTTCGTCCACTTCGTCAACTTTCTCCACTTCATCCACTTCCTCCACTTCCTCCACTTCCTCCACTTCCTCCACTTCCTTCACTTCGTCTACTTCGTCAACTTTTTCAACTTCGTCCACTTACTCCATTTCCACCACTTCCTCCACTTCCTTCACTTCCTTCACTTCGTCAACTTCGTCCACTTCGTCAACTTCGTCAACTTCGTCCACTTCGTCAACTTCGTCCACTTCGTCCACTACGTTCACTTCGTCCACTTCCTCCACTTCGTCCACTTCCTCCACTTCGTACACTTCGTCAACTTCATTAACTTCGTCAACTTAGTCCAATTCCTCAACTTCCTCCACTTCCTCCACTTCATCCACTTCCTCCACTTCCTCCACTTAGTCCACTTCCTCAACTTCGTCCACTTCCTCCATTTCGTCCACTTCATCCACTTCCTCTACTTCGTCCACTTCCTCCACTTCCTCCACTTCGTCATATTAGTCCACTTCCTCCAATTCCTCCACTTCGTCCACTTCGTCCACTTCGTCCACTTCGTCCACTTCGTCCACTTCGTCCACTTCGTCCACTTCGTCCACTTCGTCAAATTCGTCCACCTCCTTCACTTCCTCCACTTTGTCCACTTCGTCCACTTCGTCAACTTCGTCCACTTCCTCCATTTCTTTCACTTCGTCCACCTCGTGAACTTTGTCCACTTACTCCATTTCCTCCACTTCCTCCACTTCCTCTACTTCGTCCACTTCGTCAACTTCGTCCACTTCCTCCACTTCATCCAGTTCGTCAACTTCGTCAACTTCCTCCACTTCGTCCACTTCCTCCACTTCCTCCACTTTGTCCACTTCGTCCACTTCGTCCACTTTGTCCACTTCATCAACTTCGTCTACTTACTTCACTTCCTCGACTTCCTCCACTTCGTCCACCTCGTCCACTTCGTCCACTTCGTCCACTTCGTCCACTTCGTCCACTTCGTCCACTTCGTCCACTTCGTCAACTTCGTCAACTTCTTCCACTTCCTCCACTTCCTCCACTTCGTCCAGTTGGTCAACTTCGTCCACTTAGTCCACTTCCTCCACTTCCTCCATTTCGTCCACTACGTCCACTTCGTCCACTCCGTGCACTTCGTCCACTCCGTGCACTTCGTCCACTTCGTCCACTTCGTCAACTTCGTGCACTTCGTCCACTACGTCCACTTCATCAACTTCGTGCTCTTCGTCCTCTTCGTGCACTTCGTCCACTTCGTCAACTTTCTCCACTTCGTCCACTTCCTCCACTTCCTCCACTTCGTCAACTTCCTCTACTTCCTCCACTTCCTCCACTTCATCCACTTCCTCCAATTCCTCCACTTCGTCCACTTAGTCGACTTCCTCAACTTCGTCCACTTCCTCCATTTCGTCCACTTCGTCAACTTCCTCCAGTTCCTCCACTTCCTCCACTTCATACACTTCGTCCACTTCGTCCACTTCGTCCACTTCGTCCACTTCGTCCACTTCGTCCACTTCGTCAACTTCGTCAACTTCGTCAACTTCGTCCACTTCTTCAACTTCCTCCTCTTCGTCCACTTCGTCCACTTTGTCCACTTTGTCCACTTCGTCCACTTAGTCCACTTCCTCAACTTCATCCACTTCCTCCATTTCGTCCACTTCGTCCAATTTGTCCACTTTGTCAACTTAGTCCACTTTGGCCACTTCGTCAACTTCGTCCACTTCGTCCTCTTCCTTCACTTCCTCTACTTCGTCAACTTCGTCCACTTACTCCACTTCCTTCACTTCGTCCACTTCGGCCACTTCGTCAACTTTGTCCTCTTCGTCAACTTCGTCCACTTTGTCCACTACGTTCACTTCCTCCGCTTCCTCCACTTCGTCCACTTCCTCCATTTCCTCCACTTCGTCAACTTCGTTAACTTCGTCCACTTAGTCCACTTAGTCCAATTCCTTCACTTCCTCCACTTCCTCCACTTCATCCACTTCCTCCACTTCCACCACTTCCTCCACTTAGTCCACTTCCACACCTTCGTCCACTTCCTCCATTTCGTCCACTTCCTCCACTTCCTCCACTTCGTCCACATTGTCCACTTCGTCAACTTCCTCCACTTCCTTCACTTCGTCCACTTCCTCCACTTCCTCCACTTCGTCCACTTAGTCCACTTCCTCAACTTCGTCCACTTCCTCCATTATGTCCACTTGGTCCACTTCGTCAACTTGGTCCAATTTGTCCACTTCATCCACTTCGTCTACCTCGTTCACTTCCTCCACTTTGTCCACTTCGTCCAATTCGTCAACTTCGTCCACTTCCTTCACTTCGTCCACTTCGTGACTTCGTCCACTTCGTCGAGTTCGTCGACTTCCTCCACTTCGTCAAGTTCGTCCACTTCTTCAACTTCGTACACTTCATCAACTTTCTCCATTTCCTCCACTTCCTCCACTACCTACACTTCCTCCACTTAGTCCACTTCATATACTTCGTCCACCTCGTTCACTTACTCCACTTTGTCCATTCGTCCACTTCGTCAACTTCCTCCACTTCGTCAACTTCGCCAACTTCGTTCGTCCACTTCGTGAAGTTCGTCCACTTCGTCCACTTCATCCACTTCGTCATCTTCGTCCACTTCGTCCTGTTCGTCCACTTCGTCCACATCGTCCACTAATTCCACTTCATCCACTAAGTCCACTTCTTTCACTATGTCCACTTCGTCCACTTCCTCCACTTCCTCCACTTCCTCCACATCCTCCACTTCGTCCACTTCGTCTACTTTCTCCACTTCGTCCACTTCGTCCATTTCCTCCACTTCCTCCACTTCCTCCACTTCCTTCACTTCGTCCACTTCGTCCACTTCGTCAACTTTGTCAACTTCGTCCACTTACTCCATTTCCTCTACTTCCTCCACTTCGTCCACTTCCTCCACTTCTTCAACTTCCTCCACTTCGTCCACTTCATCAACTTTGTCCATTTCCTCCACTTCCTCCACTTCCTACACTTAATCTACTTTGTCCACCTCGTTCACTTACTCCACTTTGTCCACTTCGTCAAGTTCGTTCGTCCACTTCGTCAACTTCGTCCACTAAGTCCACTTCCTCCACTTCGTCCACTTCCTCCACTTCGTCCACTTCGTCCACTTCATCAACTTCGTCCACTTCGTTCGTCCACTTCCTCAACTTCGTCTACTTCGTCCACTAAGTCCACTTCCTCCACTTCCTCCACTTCGTCCACGTCGTCCACTTCGTCCACTTCGTTAACGTCGTCCACTTCGTCTACTTCGTCCACATCATGCACTACGTTCACTTCGTCCACTTCGTCCACTTCCTCCAGTTCCTCCACTTCGTCAACTTCGTTAACTTCGTCCACTTGGTCCACTTAAGCCAATTCCTCCGCTTCCTCCACTTCCTCCACTTAGTCCACTTCCTCCACTTCCTCCACTTCCTTCATTTCGTCCACTTCCTCCACTTCGTCCACTTCGTCAACTTAGTCCACTTCGTCAACTTCATGCACTTCCTCCATTTCGTCCACTTCGTCAACTTTGTCAACTTCGTCCACTTCTTCCACTTCGTCCACTTCGTGAAATTCCTCCACTTCCTCTACTTTGTCCAATTCGTCCACTTCGTCAACTTCGTCTACTTCCTCCACTTCCTTCACTTCGTCCACATGGTCAACTTCGTCAGCTTCGTCTACTTACTCCACTTCCTTGACTTCCTCCACTTCGTCCACCTCGTCCACTTCGTCCACTTCGTCCACTTCGTCCACTTCGTCCACTTCGTCCACTTCGTCAACTTCGTCAACTTCTTCCACTTCCTCCACTTCCTCCACTTCCTCCACTTCCTCCACTTCGTCCTCTTAGTCCACTTCCTCCACTTCCTCCATTTCGTCCACTACGTCCACTTCGTCCACTCCGTGCACTTCGTCCACTTCGTCCACTTCGTCAACTTCGTGCACTTCGTCCACTACGTCCACTTCATCAACTTCGTGCACTTCGTCCTCTTCGTGCACTTCGTCCACTTCGTCAACTTTCTCCACTTCGTCCACTTCCTCCACTTCCTCCACTTCGTCAACTTCCTCTACTTCCTCCACTTCATCCACTTCCTCCAATTCCTCCACTTCGTCCACTTAGTCGACTTCCTCAACTTCGTCCACTTCCTCCATTTCCTCCACTTCGTCAACTTCCTCCAGTTCCTCCACTTCCTCCACTTCATCCACTTCGTCCACTTCGTCCACTTCGTCCACTTCGTCCACTTCGTCCACTTCGTCCACTTCGTCCACTTCGTCCACTTCGTCCACTTCGTCCACTTCGTCCACTTCGTCAACTTCGTCAACTTCGTCAACTTCGTCCACTTCTTCAACTTCCTCCACTTCGTCCACTTCGTCCACTTTGTCCACTTCGTCCACTTAGTCCACTTCCTCAACTTCATCCACTTCCTCCAGTTCGTCCACTTCGTCCAATTCGTCCACTTTGTCAACTTAGTCCACTTTGTCCACTTCGTCAACTTTGTCCACCCCGTTCACTTCTTGCACTTCGTCCACTTCGGCCACTTCGTCAACTTCGTCCACTTCGTCCTCTTCCTTCACTTCCTCTACTTCGTCAACTTCGTCCACTTACTCCACTTCCTTCACTTCGTCCACTTCGGCCACTTCGTCAACTTTGTCCTCTTCGTCAACTTCGTCCACTTTGTCCACTACGTTCATGATGAGTCGTTATTTCTTGAATTATATTTAGTTTATTGCACTTAAATAAACCAGGGAATTGTGTTTAATTGTTTGTTATTTCCCCGTTTTCCGAATTCTGCTTAATTTGGTCGGAAATTTGTAATTGTGCTAATTTGGGTTTTCTGAGCTGATTAAGTGCATTTTTGAAGTGCAGGAAAATTTCGAAAATACATTTTGGGACATCAGGAAGAATGCCGAATAAATTCAAGACTTTCCACACAGACAATTTTGAATTAATTAAATTGTAATTCAGTAGTTTAGAATTTTTGAATCAACTCTTATATTTTGGGTCAATTTTTGGTAAATTAGATTAGACCCAAAAATTAGAAATGAGTCATTGGACCTAGGGTTTTAGTGTGTGGACCCTACCCTAAAAAGGGACACACGGCCTTAACACATAAGCGTGCCCCAGCCGCCACTGGCGTTTTTGGTTTTTTTTTGCACTGTTTACTAGTTTTTCTCCCGGCTTGTATTCCTGGGGGAGGAGAATGTTTACGAATTTTTCATGATGAATGAAAGAAAAGGTTTCATTTTTTTACTTTGCTGATTGCACATGGGCCTTTATTTTTATTTTCTTTAGTTCAAACATTTTAATTGGAAGCATTGAAGCTGGAAGTGACACGGATGGAAGTAAGCACACGGTGTATTGATTTTCTCGGATAAAGAGTGAAGTGGTAATGTGTTGGATGCAGCAGCAAAAGGAATGGTAGCAGTAGGTGTCACAGCGTGGGAGAAACACGCAGCCTTGGGATGGGAATCTGGAGCAGCACATGCTTTTAGCAAAGTTTATTTTATTTTAATGGGAGAAGATAAGCATGTTCACGTGTGAGCTGGAAGCAACATCCTGGAAGATGAGGCACGGGTCCCGCTGATGTAGAAAAGAGAAGCATGGAGATGTGGTGATTCATAGTAAAGAGAGTGCACGCTGAATCACGGCTGGTGCAAGAAAAATAAGATTCGTTTTTTTTTTATTTCATTCAATTATGAAATGAGCGCTGATTGGCAGGGAGAATTGGAGCAGCACGGTGATAGCGTTGATTGATGGTGCAGAGAAAGCAAGCAGCTCACGGTGATTGAGAGGAGCACGTTGTTATGAATAGGGAAGGGGCTGGAATGATCTTTTTGAGTTTCCCAATGAAATGAAAAAGATTCACTTTGCTTTTCAATTGAAAAATCGGTGCAGCATGTGTTACAGTTTGGTGAATGAACGGTGATGCAAAGTAGGAAGGCCACGGAAGCAGCTGGCAGCAGGGCACGTTGTTGAATGTAGTAGGAGAGTGGTGTGAAGATTGGAAGAGGTGACACACGGACATAGCTAGCTGGAAGCGTGAGGAGGCACATTGGATGGTGCACACGTTCATTCCAGCAACAAGCAACACAATGAATTTAATTTGAAAGTGGCACGGTCAAGATGCTGCAGGCAGTGATTTTTATTTAGCTTAGAATGAAGAAACACGGTGCATTTAATTTGGCCTTAAATGAGAAGGAGATTAGGTTCATTTTTAATTGGAGAAAAGAGGGGGGCACACGCAGGAGCAAGTAGATTGACACGGAGAGGAGGAGTTGATTTAATTTGGCCCGGAGAGTTCATTTGGTAGTAGCATGCGTAAGTGGTGTCACGGTCTCAGAAGAAAAAAATGTTCACAACAAATTTTATTTTACAACTTCAAGCGTTCATTTTTTTTGCCATTTCTGTGATGAATTATTTATTTTATGTTTAGGTTACAACATTGTGCATTTAATGTTCTAGTTTGAGTGTTGCATTTTAATAGCTTTAATTGCGTTTGGAAATTTATCTTTGCATTGTTCGGTTTAATATTTTCATTCACTTTAAGGTTGTCAATTATGTTCGTTTGTGTTTAATTCTCATTTTAAATTAAGTTCAACTACAGTCACAAGCTTTCATAAAACCCCCCCTTACGTGTTGACCTGAAACTGAACCACATTTGGTCCTTGAGAGACGACCTAGGAGTCACTTCCTAGTCTATACTGCATTCTTTTATGCACAACTTTTGTTGGGAGGTGCGACCCTCCCATCAAAATGGCGCCGTTGCCGGGGACCAATGGTTCGATCTTAGGTCTTTTTGTTGTGTTTGTGTGTGTTGTGTTTTGTCTTGTGTTGTGTTGTGATGTGATGTGATGTGATGTTCTGTTTTGTGTGTGCGTGTTTGCATGTATAAATGTGTTGTGTTTTATTTATTTCGTAATTTGTAGTTTTTTTCTTTTTCCATGTCTACCTATTCTGATTTCGTGAATACTGCTTGTTTTGCTAGTGCCTCTGATTATGATTCTCCTTCTGCATGTTACTCTGATTGTAATTCATATTCTGCTGATTTCTATGTTAAGAACAATATGACTCATCCTTTAATTTCTGAGAGTGCTCTTTGTGAGCCGGTTTCACTTAAGGAGGATGATCTTCATTGCGATCTCACCCCTGGACTGATACATTTGCTGCCTAAGTTTCATGGTTTTGCAGGAGAATGCCCACACAGACATTTGGAGGAGCTCCACATCATGTGCTCTTCAATGAAACCTCCAGATGTCCCTCTTGATTACATTTTCCTGAGCGCATTTCCGCATTCATTACAAGGAGCAGCTAAGGATTGGAAAGACTCTCTTCCTCTGAGATCCGTTACCGATTGGGGATATCTTGAGCATCAGTTTCTGAGCAAATTTTCCCCTGTGCAATATGCTTACAGCAACGGTCTTGGATGGAATGACCCTACCTTGGGATGGTATGATGCTCCACAGCATCAATATCAAGAACCACCATTCCAGAGTACTTTTATGCCTCCACCAGTCCAGCAATACGAGAGTCAGCAGTATAGTGCTCCTGCCGAAATAGGTCCTCAGCCTTCTACTTCTGAGCCTACATTGAAGGAGTTGTTGGAGCAGATGACCATGCAGAACTTTCAGTTCCAACAAGAGAACATGCAGTTCCAGCAAGAAATAGGAGCTGCCATTCAGAGTATGACTGATCAGATAGGGCAGATGGCCACTCAACTCACTGAGGAACAGTCTCAAGATTCAGAGTTACCATTTCAGACTGTTCAGATTCCAGATGATGATGATAGTGGCATCAACATAGAAGATTGGGAGAAGAGTCATGAGCTTACTACTGTGCCATCTACTTTCCCATCATCCTATGTCCATACCCTTGCACCTGAGGAGAGTGATGAGTATTTTGAGGAGCAGGCAGAAATAAGCAGTAATCCTGAACCAGGTAGACCACCTTCATCTTCCCACACTTTAGCAATCTTCAAGGAAGAGGAGGTGAGCATACCTCAATTTGATTATATTGATGATTATGTTGTTGAGAGGTATGCTGATGATTATATTGTTGTTGAGTCTGATTTTAATTTTCCCTCTATGCATGATGAGAACCAATTTTTGCTGTCGCATCCGAATGTTTATTCTCCATGCATTGAACATGAATCTGAGTCTGTAGTTGATATTGCTTGTGATTTTGAAATTGATTCATGTTCTGAGGATGTATCTGAGGTTCAGTCTGATAAATTGGGATTGGGTGTTATACCCCTGCATGAAATTTCTGTAGAGCCACATTACACTAACCCTATTGCAGGAGGTACAAATGAATTTGATCAACAAACACCCACAGTGGAAAATAAAGGTGCTAACACTGACAAAAGCTTCAAGATCAATAGGCACCAGCTGAACCTGCTCATCAACAATCTTTGCTTCTTAGATCCAGCTGTGGATGATATCTCCCTGCTAGATCAAATCTGGAGGATGAAGCAATTCTTCCTAAAAACTTCCTTGCTGGATACTATGGTGGAAGACATCTCCCTAAAAGTCCAAAATTGGCAACTGCCACCATGATCAGGGGAGTTTTCCTTTTCTCTTCTCCTCCTTTTCCTACTTTTATTGCACTTGTCCATGATGTGTTGATTGTTCTGATTTCTGATCTTATGCCTATGACACATTGAGGACACTGTGTAGTTTGAGTGTGGTCTATTGGGGGAGATTTTGATTTTTCTTTGTTAGTTTTTGTTTTCCGTGTTAAATTTTTTTTCTTTTCTGGGTTATTTTGTTGTGTCTTGTATACAGTTTTGCATGATTCTCTTCATTTCTGGACTTTGTTTGGGTTGTAGACTTATCATTTCCTTCACTTCATTGATACTCTGAGATGTTGGATTCCTTGCTTTTCTTTGCTTGGATGATGATCATGATGTTTGAGAGTTGAATTGATTGTGACACAAATGCCCTGTGTGAGAATTTGAGCCATTTTGTGTTCTTTCTTGTGTGTGATATGTCTCTTGATTGCTTGCACATATGCCTTGGCTTGACTCTTGTTGATAATTCTTGATTGATATGCATGTTTGGAAGTGATAAAGGCAGTTTTGTTCTTGAGCCTCTCTAGCCAAATAAGCTTACCTTGTTTTGATCCTTTGATAACCCCTTTTGAGCCTATACTTTCCCCCATTTCTTTGTTTTGAAGCTCATACACTAGCCCTAAGTGAAAAAACCATGATTACCTTAACCTTAGGGAATTTTGGAGCTTTGGAAGTGTTTTGGGAACAAGTGTGGTCTCCTTGGGGTTTCTAATGAATTGGCTGGTTGGTTCCTCTTCTTGTTTTATGTTTGTAAATATGTTGTGTATCTTGTCTCTTATAGTTGTGTCCTAAACAGAGCGAAAAGAAAAGAGACAGGATGAAAAAATATAGAAAAAAAAAATGAAAAAAAAAAGAAAAAAAAAATATTTTGTGAATAATGGAGTCAAGAAGAGGATTGAATTAGAGGTTTTGGGTGTGAGTTGACTGTGTTTACACTTGTTCCCCATTGCTCCTCTATTTCTTTTGGTTTGTAGCTTCTCATCCATATTTATCCTCCCTTGTCCTTGGCCCCATTTCACCCATAAAAGACCTTTTGATTTGAACATGCATATGTTTTGAGTGTTGATATTAGAGGTTTGCCAAGTCTGTTGTTGTTTGCTTTCTTGAGTGCATTGAGTTGAAATTCTTTACCTTATACACTTGAGAGAAACACTGATAGTGCATCTGTGAGTTTTTGTTGCTTTTGATTCACCTCTTGAGCTGATTGATCATTTTGCCATGTCTTGAATTGCTTGGATGATTTCTTGAGTATCTGCTTTCTCTGATTGATTCTGTGTTGGATATTGTCTACTTCCTTTCTTGGTCCAGATTCTTGGAGAACTGTGTAATTCTGTTTTTGTTCCTGTTTTGGAGTCTTTGTTGTCTGTCTGTCGAGTCTGTGTCACCTCCCTGATGTTTGAGTAGTTCCCTGGTTTTCGTCTTGGTTTTGCCCAGGAGTGCAAAAGACTAAGTGTGGTCTATTTTGATGAGTCGTTATTTCTTGAATTATATTTAGTTTATTGCACTTAAATAAACCAGGGAATTGTGTTTAATTGTTTGTTATTTCCCCGTTTTCCGAATTCTGCTTAATTTGGTCGGAAATTTGTAATTGTGCTAATTTGGGTTTTCTGAGCTGATTAAGTGCATTTTTGAAGTGCAGGAAAATTTCGGAAATACATTTTGGGACATCAGGAAGAATGCCGAATAAATTCAAGACTTTCCACACAGACAATTTTGAATTAATTAAATTGTAATTCAGTAGTTTAGAATTTTTGAATCAACTCTTATATTTTGGGTCAATTTTTGGTAAATTAGATTAGACCCAAAAATTAGAAATGAGTCATTGGACCTAGGGTTTTAGTGTGTGGACCCTACCCTAAAAAGGGACACACGGCCTTAACACATAAGCGTGCCGCAGCCGCCACTGGCGTTTTTGGTTTTTTTTTGCACTGTTTACTAGTTTTTCTCCCGGCTTGTATTCCTGGGGGAGGGGGATGTTTACGAATTTTTCATGATGAATGAAAGAAAAGGTTTCATTTTTTTACTTTGCTGATTGCACATGGGCCTTTATTTTTATTTTCTTTAGTTCAAACATTTTAATTGGAAGCATTGAAGCTGGAAGTGACACGGATGGAAGTAAGCACACGGTGTATTGATTTTCTCGGATAAAGAGTGAAGTGGTAATGTGTTGGATGCAGCAGCAAAAGGAATGGTAGCAGTAGGTGTCACAGCGTGGGAGAAACACGCAGCCTTGGGATGGGAATCTGGAGCAGCACATGCTTTTAGCAAAGTTTATTTTATTTTAATGGGAGAAGATAAGCATGTTCACGTGTGAGCTGGAAGCAACATCCTGGAAGATGAGGCACGGGTCCCGCTGATGTAGAAAAGAGAAGCATGGAGATGTGGTGATTCATAGTAAAGAGAGTGCACGCTGAATCACGGCTGGTGCAAGAAAAATAAGATTCGTTTTTTTTTTATTTCATTCAATTATGAAATGAGCGCTGATTGGCAGGGAGAATTGGAGCAGCACGGTGATAGCGTTGATTGATGGTGCAGAGAAAGCAAGCAGCTCACGGTGATTGAGAGGAGCACGTTGTTATGAATAGGGAAGGGGCTGGAATGATCTTTTTGAGTTTCTCAATGAAATGAAAAAGATTCACTTTGCTTTTCAATTGAAAAATCGGTGCAGCATGTGTTACAGTTTGGTGAATGAACGGTGATGCAAAGTAGGAAGGCCACGGAAGCAGCTGGCAGCAGGGCACGTTGTTGAATGTAGTAGGAGAGTGGTGTGAAGATTGGAAGAGGTGACACACGGACATAGCTAGCTGGAAGCGTGAGGAGGCACATTGGATGGTGCACACGTTCATTCCAGCAACAAGCAACACAATGAATTTAATTTGAAAGTGGCACGGTCAAGATGCTGCAGGCAGTGATTTTTATTTAGCTTAGAATGAAGAAACACGGTGCATTTAATTTGGCCTTAAATGAGAAGGAGATTAGGTTCATTTTTAATTGGAGAAAAGAGGGGGGCACACGCAGGAGCAAGTAGATTGACACGGAGAGGAGGAGTTGATTTAATTTGGCCCGGAGAGTTCATTTGGTAGTAGCATGCGTAAGTGGTGTCACGGTCTCAGAAGAAAAAAATGTTCACAACAAATTTTATTTTACAACTTCAAGCGTTCATTTTTTTTGCCATTTCTGTGATGAATTATTTATTTTATGTTTAGGTTACAACATTGTGCATTTAATGTTCTAGTTTGAGTGTTGCATTTTAATAGCTTTAATTGCGTTTGGAAATTTATCTTTGCATTGTTCGGTTTAATATTTTCATTCACTTTAAGGTTGTCAATTATGTTCGTTTGTGTTTAATTCTCATTTTAAATTAAGTTCAACTACAGTCACAAACTTTCATAAAATCCCCCCCTTACGTGTTGACCTGAAACTGAACCACATTTGGTCCTTGAGAGACGACCTAGGAGTCACTTCCTAGTCTATACTGCATTCTTTTATGCACAACTTTTGTTGGGAGGTGCGACCCTCCCATCAGTTCACTTCCTCCGCTTCCTCCACTTCGTCCACTTCCTCCATTTCCTCCACTTCGTCAACTTCGTTAACTTCGTCCACTTAGTCCAATTCCTTCACTTCCTCCACTTCCTCCACTTCATCCACTTCCTCCACTTCCACCACTTCCTCCACTTAGTCCACTTCCACAACTTCGTCCACTTCCTCCATTTCGTCCACTTCCTCCACTTCCTCCACTTCGTCCACATTGTCCACTTCGTCAACTTCCTCCACTTCCTTCACTTCGTCCACTTCCTCCACTTCGTCCACTTAGTCCACTTCCTCAACTTCGTCCACTTCCTCCATTATGTCCACTTGGTCCACTTCGTCCACTTCGTCAACTTGGTCCAATTTGTCCACTTCATCCACTTCGTCTACATTGTCCACTTCATCCACTTCGTCAACTTCGTCTACCTCGTTCACTTCCTCCACTTTGTCCACTTCGTCCAATTCGTCAACTTCGTCCACTTCCTTCACTTCGTCCACTTCGTGACTTCGTCCACTTCGTCGAGTTCGTCGACTTCCTCCACTTCGTCCACTTCGTCAACTTCGTCCACTTCTTCAACTTCGTTCACTTCGTACACTTCATCAACTTTCTCCATTTCCTCCACTTCCTCCACTACCTACACTTCCTCCACTTAGTCCACTTCATATACTTCGTCCACCTCGTTCACTTACTCCACTTTGTCCGTTCGTCCACTTCGTGAAGTTCGTCCACTTCGTCCACTTCATCCACTTCGTCATCTTCGTCCACTTCGTCCTGTTCGTCCACTTCGTCCACATCGTCCACTTCGTCCACTTCGTCCACTAATTCCACTTCATCCACTAAGTCCACTTCCTTCACTATGTCCACTTCGTCCACTTCCTCCACTTCCTCCACATCCTCCACTTCGTCCACTTCGTCAACTTTCTCCACTTCGTCCACTTCGTCCATTTCCTCCACTTCCTCCACTTCCTCCACTTCCTTCACTTCGTCCACTTCGTCCACTTCGTCCACTTCGTCAACTTTGTCAACTTCGTCCACTTACTCCATTTCCTCCACTTCGTCCACTTCGTCCACTTCCTCCACTTCGTCAACTTCCTCCACTTCGTCCACTTCATCAACTTTGTCCATTTCCTCCACTTCCTCCACTTCCTACACTTAATCTACTTTGTCCACCTCGTTCACTTACTCCACTTTGTCCACTTCGTCAAGTTCGTTCGTCCACTTCGTCAAGTTCGTCCACTTCGTCCACTTCGTCAACTTCGTCCACTAAGTCCACTTCCTCCACTTCGTCCACTTCGTCCACTTCGTCCACTTCATCAACTTCGTCCACTTCGTTCGTCCACTTCCTCAACTTCGTCTACTTCGTCCACTTCGTCAACTTCGTCCACTTCGTCCTCTTCGTCCACTTCGTTCACTTCGTCCCCTTCGAGCACTTCTTCCACTTCGTCAACTTCGTCCACTTTGTCCTCTTCGTCGACTTCGTCCACTTCGTCAACTTCGTTAACTTTCTCCACTTCCTCCACTTCGTCCACATCGTCCAGTTCATCCACTTCGTTCACTTCGTCCACTTTGTCCACTTCGTCCACTTCGTCCACTTCGTCCACTTCGTCCACTTCGTCTACTTCGTCCACTTCGTTTTCTTCGTCCACTTCGTCCACTTCGTCAGCTTCGTCCTCTTACTCCCCTTCCTCCACTTCCTCCACTTCCTCCACTTCCTCCACTTCCTCCACTTCGTCAACTCCGTCAACTTCCTCCACTTAGTCCACTTCCTCCACTTCCTCCAGTTCGTCAACTTGGTCCACTTCGTCCAATTCGTCCCCTTCCTTCACTTCGGCCACTTACTCCAGTTCCTCCACTTCGTCCACTTAGTCCACTTCCTCCACTTCCTCCACTTCGTCAACTTCGTCTACTTATTTCGTCCACTTCGTCAACTTCGTCAACTTCGTCCACTTCGTCAACTTAGTCCACTCACTCAACTTCGTCCACCTCCTCCATTTCGTGCAATTCGTCAACTTCGTCAACTTCGTCCACTTCGTCCACTTCGTCCACTTCGTCCACTTCGTCCACTTTGTCCACTTTGTCCACCTCGTCCACTTCGTCAACTTCGTCCACCTCGTTCACTTCCTCAACTTTGTCCACTTCGTCCACTTCGTCAACTTGGTCCACATCGTCCACTTCCTCCACTTCCTTCACTTCCTTCACTTTGTCCACTTCGTCAAGTTCATCCACTTCCTCCATTTCGTCCACTTCGTCCACTTCGTCAATTTCGTCCACTTCGTCAACTTCGTCAACCTCGTCAACTTCGTCCACTTCATCCAGTTTGTCCACTTCATCCACTTCGTCAACTTCGTCCACTTCGTTCACTTCGTCCACTTCGTCCACTTCGTCAACTTCGTCCACTTCTTCAACTTCATCCACTTTGTCCACTTCATCAACTTTCTCTATTTCCTCCACTTCCTCCACTTCCTCGACTTCCTCCACTTCGTCCACTTCATCTACTTCGTCCAGCTCGTTCACTTACTCCACTTTGTCCACTTCGTCCACTTCGTCAACTTCCTCCACTTCATCAACTTCGTCAACTTCGTCCACTTCGTTCGTCCACTTCGTCAAGTTCGTCCACTTCGTCCACTTCGTCCACTTCGTCCACTTCGTCCACTTCGTCCACTTCGTCCACTTCGTCCATTTCGTCCACTTTGTTCACTTCGTCCACTTTATCCACTTCGTCAACTTCGTCAACTTCCTCCATTTCCTCCACTTCCTTCACTTCGTCCACTTCGTCAACTTCGTCAACTTCGTCCACTTCGTCAACTTCGTCCACTTCGTCAACTTCGTCCACTTAGTGCACTTCCTCCACATCCTCCACTTCGTCCACTTCCTTCACTTCCTCCACTTCGCCAACTTCGTCCACTTCGTAAACTTCGTTCACTTCGTCACCTTCGTCCGCTTCGTCAACTTCGTCCACTTCGTCCTGTTCGTCCATTAAGTCCACTTCGTCCACTTCCTCCACTTCGTCCAATTCGTCAAGTTCGTCCACTTCCTCCACTTCGTCCACTTCGTCAACTTCTTCCACTTCTTCAACTTCATCCACTTCGTCCACTTCGTCAACTTCATCAACCTTCTCAATTTCCTCCACTTCCTACACTTCCTCCACTTCCTACACTTCCTCCACTTCGTCCACTTCATCTACTTCGTCCAGCTCGTTCACTTACTCCACTTTGTCCACTTCGTCCACTTCGTCAACTTCGTCCACTTCGTCCACTAAGTCCACTTCCTCCACTTCCTCCACTTCCTCAACTTCGTCCACTTCGTCAACTTCGTCAACTTCGTCCACTTCATCAACTTCGTCCACTTCGTTCGTCCATTTCGTCAACTTCGTCTAATTCGTCCACTTCGTCAACTTCGTCCACTTCGTCAACTTCGTCCACTTCGTCCACTTCGTCCACTTCGTCCTCTTCGTCCACTTCGTCCACTTCGTCCACTTCGTCTACTTCGTCCACTTCGTCCACTTCGTCCACTTCGTCCACTTCGTCCACTTCGTCCACTTCGTCCACTTCGTCAACTTCGTCCACTTCGTCCACTTCCTCCACTTCCTCCACTTCCTCCACTTCGTTCACTTCCTCCACTTCCTCCACTTCCTCCACTTCGTCCAATTCGTCAACTTCGTCCACTTCCTCCACTTCGTCCACTTCGTCCACTTCTTCAACTTCATCCACTTCGTCCACTTCGTCCACTTCATCAACTTTCTCAATTTCCTCCACTTCCTACACTTCCTCCACTTCCTACACTTCCTCCACTTCGTCCACTTCATCTACTTCGTCGAGCTCGTTCACTTACTCTACTTTCTCCACTTTGTCCACTTCGTCAACTTCCTCCACTTCGTCAACTTCGTTCGTCCACTTCGTCAAGTTCGTCCACTTCGTCCACTTCGTCAACTTCGTCCACTTCATCAACTTCGTCCACTTTGTTCGTCCACTTCGTCAACTTCGTCCACTTTGTCCTCTTCATCCACTTCGTCCACTTCGTTCACTTCGTCCACTTCGAGCACTTCTTCCACTTCATCAACTTCGTCCACTTTGTCCTCTTCGTCCACTTCGTCAACTTCGTTAACTTTCTCCACTTCGTCCACTTCGTCCACATCGTCCACTTCGTCCACTTCGTCCACTTTGTCCACTTCGTCCACTTCGTCCACTTCATCAACTTTCTCAATTTCCTCCACTTCCTACACTTCCTCCACTTCCTACACTTCCTCCACTTCGTCCACTTCAACTACTTCGTCGAGCTCGTTCACTTACTCCACTTTGTCCACTTCGTCAACTTCCTCCACTTCGTCAACTTCGTTCGTCCACTTCGTCAAGTTCGTCCACTTCGTCCACTTTGTCAACTTCGTCAACTTCGTCCACTTCATCAACTTCGTCCACTTCGTTCGTCCATTTCGTCAACTTCGTCTAATTCGTCCACTTCGTCAACTTCGTCCACTTCGTCCACTTCGTCCACTTCGTCCACTTCGTCCTCTTCGTCCACTTCGTCCACTTCGTCCACTTCGTCCACTTCGTCCACTTCGTCCACTTCGTCCACTTCGTCCACTTCGTCCACTTCGTCCACTTCGTCCACTTCGTCCACTTCGTCAACTTCGTCCACTTACTCCCCTTCCTCCACTTCGTCCACTTCCTCCACTTCCTCCACTTCCTCCACTTCGTTCACTTCCTCCACTTCCTCCACTTCCTCCACTTCGTCCAATTCGTCAACTTCGTCCACTTCCTCCACTTCGTCCACTTCGTCAACTTCGTCCACTTCTTCAACTTCATCCACTTCGTCCACTTCGTCCACTTCATCAACTTTCTCAATTTCCTCCACTTCCTACACTTCCTCCACTTCCTACACTTCCTCCACTTCGTCCACTTCATCTACTTCGTCGAGCTCGTTCACTTACTCTACTTTCTCCACTTTGTCCACTTCGTCAACTTCCTCCACTTCGTCAACTTCGTTCGTCCACTTCGTCAAGTTCGTCCACTTCGTCCACTTCGTCCACTTCGTCAACTTCGTCCACTTCGTCCACTTCATCAACTTCGTCCACTTTGTTCGTCCACTTCGTCAACTTCGTCCACTTTGTCCTCTTCATCCACTTCGTCCACTTCGTTCACTTCGTCCACTTCGAGCACTTCTTCCACTTCATCAACTTCGTCCACTTTGTCCTCTTCGTCCACTTCGTCAACTTCGTTAACTTTCTCCACTTCGTCCACTTCGTCCACATCGTCCACTTCGTCCACTTCGTTCACTTCGTCCACTTCGTCCACTTTGTCGACTTCGTCCACTTCGTCCACTTCATCAACTTTCTCAATTTCCTCCACTTCCTACACTTCCTCCACTTCCTACACTTCCTCCACTTCGTCCACTTCAACTACTTCGTCGAGCTCGTTCACTTACTCCACTTTGTCCACTTCGTCAACTTCCTCCACTTCGTCAACTTCGTTCGTCCACTTCGTCAAGTTCGTCCACTTCGTCCACTTCGTCAACTTCGTCAACTTCGTCCACTTCATCAACTTCGTCCACTTCGTTCGTCCATTTCGTCAACTTCGTCTAATTCGTCCACTTCGTCAACTTCGTCCACTTCGTCCACTTCGTCCACTTCGTCCACTTCGTCCACTTCGTCCACTTCGTCCACTTCGTCCACTTCGTCCACTTCGTCCACTTCGTCCACTTCGTCCACTTCGTCCACTTCGTCCACTTCGTCAACTTCGTCCACTTACTCCCCTTCCTCCACTTCGTCCACTTCCTCCACTTCCTCCACTTCCTCCACTTCGTTCACTTCCTCCACTTCCTCCACTTCCTCCACTTCGTCCAATTTGTCAACTTCGTCCACTTCCTCCACTTCGTCCACTTCGTCAACTTCGTCCACTTCTTCAACTTCATCCACTTCGTCCACTTCGTCCACTTCATCAACTTTCTCAATTTCCTCCACTTCCTACACTTCCTCCACTTCCTACACTTCCTCCACTTCGTCCACTTCATCTACTTCGTCGAGCTCGTTCACTTACTCTACTTTCTCCACTTTGTCCACTTCGTCAACTTCCTCCACTTCGTCAACTTCGTTCGTCCACTTCGTCAAGTTCGTCCACTTCGTCCACTTCGTCAACTTCGTCCACTTCGTCCACTTCATCAACTTCGTCCACTTTGTTCGTCCACTTCGTCAACTTCGTCCACTTTGTCCTCTTCATCCACTTCGTCCACTTCGTTCACTTCGTCCACTTCGAGCACTTCTTCCACTTCATCAACTTCGTCCACTTTGTCCTCTTCGTCCACTTCGTCAACTTCGTTAACTTTCTCCACTTCGTCCACTTCGTCCACATCGTCCACTTCGTCCACTTCGTTCACTTCGTCCACTTCGTCCACTTTGTCCACTTTGTCCACTTCGTCCACTTCATCAACTTTCTCAATTTCCTCCACTTCCTACACTTCCTCCACTTCCTACACTTCCTCCACTTCGTCCACTTCAACTACTTCGTCGAGCTCGTTCACTTACTCCACTTTGTCCACTTCGTCAACTTCCTCCACTTCGTCAACTTCGTTCGTCCACTTCGTCAAGTTCGTCCACTTCGTCCACTTCGTCAACTTCGTCCACTTCGTCCACTTCATCAACTTCGTCCACTTTGTTCGTCAACTTCGTCAACTTCGTCCACTTTGTCCTCTTCATCCACTTCGTCCACTTCGTTCACTTCGTCCACTTCGAGCACTTCTTCCACTTCATCAACTTCGTCCACTTTGTCCTCTTCGTCCACTTCGTCAACTTCGTTAACTTTCTCCACTTCGTCCACTTCGTCCACATCGTCCACTTCGTCCACTTCGTCCACTTCGTTCACTTCGTCCACTTCGTCCACTTTGTCCACTTCGTCCACTTCGTCTACTTCGTCCACTTCGTCCACTTCGTCAACTTCGTCCACTTCATCCCCTTCCTCCATTTCCTCCACTTCCTCGACTTCCTCCACTTCGTCAACTCCGTCAACTTCGTCCACTTAATCCACTTCCTTCACTTCCTCCACTTCCTCCACTTCGTCAACTTGGTCCACTTTGTCCACTTCCTTCACTTCCTTCAGTTCGTCCACTTCGTCAACTTCGTCCACTTATTCCACTTCCTCCACTTCGTCCACTTAGTCCACTTCCTCCACTTCCTCCACTACCTCCACTTCGTCAACTTCGTCTAGTTATTTCGTCCACTTCGTCAACTTCGGCCACTTCGTCAACTTAGTCCACTCACTCAACTTCGTCCACTTCCTCCATTTCGTGCAATTCGTCAACTTCGTCCACTTTGTCCACTTTATCCACTTCGTCCACTTCGTCAACTTCGTCCTCCTCGTTCACTTCCTCAACTTTGTCCACTTCGTCCACTTCGTCCACTTCGTCCACTTCATCAACTTGGTCCACTTCGTCCACTTCCTCCACTTCCTTCACTTTTTCCACTTCGTCAACTTTTTCCACTTCCTCCATTTCGTCCACTTCGTCCACTTCGTCAATTTCGTCCACTTCGTCAACTTCGTCCACTTCATCCAGTTTGTCCACTTCGTCCACTTGGGTCACTTCGTCCACTTCGTCGACTTTGTCCACTTCGTCCACTTTGTCCACTTCGTCCACTTCGTCAACTTCGTCCACTTCTTTAAGTTCATCCACTTCGTCCACTTCATCAACTTTCTCTATTTCCTCCACTTCCTCCACTTCGTCCACTTCATCTACTTCGTCCACCTCGTTCACGTACTCCACTTTGTCCACTTCGTTCAATTCGTCAACTTCCTCCACTTCATCAACTTCGTCAACTTCTTTCGTCCACTTCGTCAAGTTCGTCCACTTCATCCACTTCGTCCACTTCGTGAAGTTCGTCCACTTCGTCCTGTTCGTCCACTTCGTCCACTAAGTCCACTTCGCCCACTAAGTCCACTTCCTCCACTTCCTCAACTTCGTCCACTACGTCAACCTCGTCCACTTCGTCCACTTCATCAACTTCGTCCACTTCGTTCGTCCACTTCGTCTACTTCGTCCACTTCGTCAACTTCGTCCACTTCGTCCTCTTCGTCCACTTCGTCCACTTCGTTCACTTCGAGCACTTCTTCCCCTTCGTCAAGTTCGTCCACTTCGACCACTTCGTCAACTTAGTCCACTCACTCAACTTGGTCCACTTCCTCCATTTCGTCCACTTCGTCAACTTCGTCCACTATGTCCACTTTGTCCACTTCGCCCACTTCATCAACTTCGTCCACCTCGTTCACTTCCTCAACTTTGTCCACTTCGTCCACTTCGTCAACTTGGTCCACTTCGTCCACTTCCTCCACTTCCTTCACTTTGTCCACTTCGTCAACTTCGTCCACTTCCTCCATTTCGTCCACTTCGTCCACTTCGTCCACTTCGTCAATTTCGTCCACTTCGTCCACTTTATCCAGTTTGTCCAGTTCGTCCACTTCGTCAACTTCCTCCACTTCGTTCACTTCGTCCACTTCGTCCACTTCGTCCACTTCGTCCACTTCGTCAACTTCGTCCACTTCCTTCACTTCGTCCATTACGTCAACTTCGTCCACTTGGTGCATTTCCTCCACATCGTCCACTTCCTCCACTTCCTCCACTTCCTCCACTTCCTCCACTTCGTCCTCTTCGTCAACTTCGTCAACTTGGTCCACTTCGTCAACTTCATCCAGTTCGTCTTCTTCCTCCGCTTCGTCAACTTCGTCAACTTGGTCGACTTCGTTCGTCTACTTCGTCAACTTCGTCTACTTCATCAACTTCGTCCACTTCGTCCACTTCGTCAACTTTGTCCAGTTCCTCCTTTTCGTGCACTAAGTCCACTTCCTCCACTTCCTCCACTTCGTCAACTTGGTCCACTTCGTCCACTTCTTCAACTTCATCAACTTCGTCAACTTCCTCCACTTCGTCCACTTCCTCCACTTCCTTCAGTTCGTCCACTTCGTCAACTTCGTCCACTTCATCAACTTCGTCCACTTAGTCCACTTCGTCAGCGTCGTGAACTTCGTCAAATTCATCAAATTCGTCAAACCTCACATATAAGCTCATTCACATTTGACATACACATCCTGCTTAATCTCACAATCACAATCATAATATCCTGCATTTGTTCACAAAGCTTGTGAATCACCTGTATAAGCATTTTATGTGCACATCTATCTCAACATCAATCAATCAATAATCATCATCAAGCATTACTTATCACACAATCACAGTCAATAGCAAACCATCATAACAAACCAGGTTTCCAATAGAGTACATCAACCTTAATCTAAAACAAAAGTAAATAAGTTCAGAACACTTAAACCAACAAAAGCATAAGTTCATGATAACATTCATCAGTAAATGCTATCTTAGCTCCTCATCAATCTGAGCTGTCCTCTATATCTTCCTCTTCTTCCTCATCTTCATCATCTTCAAATGCATCATCATCATCAGCTTCATCTTCTTCCATCTCCCTAACTGAAGCTTCAGCTGCTTCAGCTCCTCCTCCTTGCACCGGCTCCTCTGGCCAAGCTACCACATTATGGAATTCCTCCATAGTCCACCTGTGAGCTGGAGGTGTATCATACATTCCCACAATCATCTCAACAGTAGCCACCTACCCTCTATGAATGGACTGTACTGAGCACCTATAAGAGACATGTACATGTCCCTCATCTGGAACGGTTCTGCTTCATGTGTCTCAGCAGATGTCTGGCTCTGTGCTTGCCCTCTCTCTCTACGAGCACGGCGTGGTGGAACTGGCTGAGCTGCCTCCTCACCTCCACAGTACTGTCTGTAATAGGCTTCATCAATGGCTTTTCTTGGCCTTTCAAATGGTGGAGCAGAAGTGTCCACCCCAGCTATCTTGCAAAGGTGAGTGATTAAGGAGGGATGTCCTAGGGGTGCTTTATTATTTGAGGTATTGGCACACACACTAATCTCATCAGCTATCACCTGCCCAATATTAACATTTAAGTTCCTGATAGCACAGTAGATGAAGGGTGCCCTGCTGAGAGTAATATCTGACACATGTGAACATGGCTGAATGTTGGCATGAGAAAATGCCATCCAATACTTTGCAAGAGGAGTCAGATCAGTCCTCCTAATGTTTACCACTGAGCCAGATCTATTCCTTTGGAAGTGTCCTCCAGGTATACATAGTACTCTCTCTACATCCTCAAAATCAGCCCCTTCCTCCATGCAAAGAGCAAACTGGCACTGCTCATCAGCCCACACAGTGTCCAGGAAGTTATTGATAGAATCAGGATCATACCTGATAGCATGGCCTCTGACATAGCCCAGATAATTTTCAACTGGATAATCACCAATCTTCTTTGCATTAGTGTAGAATTCTTTTACCACAGCTATGTTAGCAGGTGCAGGATATGTGGCTAGCTTTCCCCAGTCATTCCCTAACAATTGCTCTCCAAATTGAGGAGCAAAGTTAGGTATCATTCCAACTTTTCTCTCCATAAGGAGTCTCCTGTCTTGCACCACCTTGAAGTGCTTCTCATGTTTCCGAGAGAGGAACCTACTAGAATGGGGCTGTTCTGGTTCCTTTTCCTTTCTCTTGGTTGCCATGGTTTTCAATCTTTTTCCTGAAGAGGATGCCATTCCTGCAATCAAACATAGATACAAAACCACAAAACATGATGTTAATCATTAGTAAAACACAGAATACAACTCCTTTCGAAGCTAAGCCACCGCTGAGGGTCAGAATTTCCCCTCAGCGCTACCACTGCCACGCAACAAATCAAGAAAATCAAGTCTGGCAGAGTGCCGCTCAGCGGCAATTTACCCCTGAGCGGTAACTTTGCAGAATTTTGAAAAACCTCTTTTTAAGCTGTCCTAACTCTACCCAAATGCAATTTTCAGTTTTCCAGATCAAAATCTTGCAGTTTAATCGGTTCAAAGATCAATTATATCATCAAATCATGCATAGAAATCAAAATCCCTAAATATTCATGCTTTGACAATCACATTCAAAATCAAGAACCCTAGAATGAACAAAATGCTTTACTTACTTGGGTGGAGATACTAGATGCAATGAGAATGCTTCCAAGCTAAGATGCTCTCTTCCAACCCCAAACTTAGATGAAACGCTATTGAGCAAGTGAGTTGAAGAGAGATTTTCTTAAGAGGGAAGAGGGAAAAGATGTGGAAAACCTTGGAAAAGGTATGTGGGAGTGTTTGTGCAGAGAAGAACCTGAAAATAAGAGCATTTGCGCAGCTTAGGGTATAAAAATACCCTAGTGGGCTCGGGTCCCGCTAAGGGGAAACTAAAGCCCACTTTGCGATAGTACCGCTCAGCGGTAACTTGCCGCTCAGCGACACTTTCGTGAAGTGCTCTTCTCCTTCTTTTCTTAACCTACGTGCCTCCTAAACATGCCCCTCACTGGTTCCGTGCAATTCAATTCTCAGGTTACTTATGCACAACCCTATTATACTACTACAATGAAACAAACAAAAACAATCAATCAACTGGGTTGCCTCCCAGGTAGCGCTTGTTTAACGTCACGAGCCTGACCCAAAATCCACCAACACCCATCAGTAGGTGTTACAATCTTACCAACACCCATCAGTAGGTGCAAAATGTTCTCACCAACACCCATCAGTAGGTGTTACAAACTTAGTATCCTTCAGTAGATACTTAACCACCTAGCATCCTTCAGTAGATGCTATATCCAACAAAGTATTTACAAAAATAATATCTACAAATTAAAACTTACAAAACAAAATCAAAAGTTTTTAAATCACTGGGTTGCCTCCCAGCAAGCGCTCTTTTAACGTCATTAGCTTGACCCAGTAAAGTTCAAATTCCTTCTTCATAGTTGATGTTCTTGTCCCACCAACTCCTCAGCTGTTTCCTGTGCACTGTTTTGATTCTTCCAAAATGTGGAGATTCTATCTCTATCATCTCCTTCTCTTTATAGCCTTTCACAATGATAACAGTTGAAAAACTGTTATTTTCATGCTTGAAATTGATACTAAAAGCAACCTTTAACACTTAGAAAATAGCTTGAAATCATGCTTTTATTCATATTTTCAGAAATAAGAGAGCTGGACAGGTTTATGCTTGATTTCAGTGTTTTTGTGCAGGTTTTAAGGTGAATTTGGTGAAAGAAGTGAAGAAGGAGAGAGATGGAATCAGAAAAGACATCAAAAAGTGCAAAAGAAGAAGCCACAACTGCCGCTCAGCGGCAGTTTACCGCTGAGCGGCACTCAGAAGCTCGTGTTGGATCCGCTGAGGGGCAAAATGGCCGCTGAGGGGAAGAAACCAACTCACGCACTTACCGTTGAGCGGCACTTTACCGCTGAGCGGCACTTTACCGCTGAGCGGCACTTTACCGCTGAGCGGCACACTTATGGGCTTGGGCCTAAATTTTCTATAATTTTAGAATAGTATATAAGCTTTAGGACGTCCTAGGGTTTGTATCTTTGGCAGAAACGAAGCAAACACTCTCTCTTCCACCCCTTTGAAGGAGGATCTTGGATGCTCAGGCTACCTCTTCACCTTTCTAGGGTTTTATCTTTCATTCTTTCATTATTATTCATCTAGTTTCACCATGAATATCGTGAACTAAACCTTGTATTGTTGTTGGGGAATCAATGTAGTCTTGTGAAACTCTCATATATGGAATTTGTTTTTACATCTTATATTTAAGACCTATGCTTTCTTTGATCATTAGTTAGGGTTTTTCCTCTTTGCTCAATGCTTGCTTTGTTTAACTCATTCAATGCATGATTATTGATTTTGTCGATACGGGAACGTACGGGGAAGTCTAGATCCGGGGAATTTCTCCCAATAGTATATTGGTTGCTGTTAAGCTCCTGCACTAAAAGAACTAATTATTAGGAATGCTAGGAATTGTATGAACTCGTAATTAGGGATAGGCCTTCTTGCAAGGTAATTTAGAGAGTGGCATTAACAATGATGAAAAGAATGTTGAATTCCTAAAGTATATGAGAGTGGATAAGATGAAATTGATAACCCCAACAACATACTCATCCATATATTCCATTGAAGTGTTTGTATTTTGTTTTAGCCATTGATCACATTCATGCATACATGTTTATTTTCTGTTTTGCATATTAAACTCCACTTATTTTGTTCTTAAGTCTTAAATAATCAACGAATCACATAACTAAAATAGGCCGTGAGTCCTTTGGGAGAACGATACTTGGTCTTACCGAGTTTATTACTTGAAACGATTCGGTCACACTTGCCGATTGTTCAACAAGTTAGTGGCGCCGTATTTCGGTGTTCATAAATTTGTCATCAAGTTTTTGGCACCGTTGCCGGGGACTCGTGGTTTAACTGGTTAATTTGTGTGATTATTGATTATCTTTGACTTTAATTTTGAATTTCTGTTTTTATTTTTCTGTTTTTATTTTTTCTGTTTTTGTTTTATTTTATTTTATTTTATTCTCTGAATCTTATATCTTCTCCTATATCTTTTTGTGCTAACCAAATATTCTAGGGTTTTGTGTTCTTGTGTATGCAGGAGACAATTCGAACTAGGAGCAAGATAACTGCAGAACCTCTTCTTGAAGGTTTAGACGAGAGTAGACGGAGGAGAAGAATCCGAACATCTAGAGAACTTTTCCCTCCTCCGGAAACTCTGTTGCAACCATCACCACAAGGTTCTGACCATAGCACAGAAAATATGGAGAACAATAATATCAGATGAACTCTTGCTGATTACACCAATACAGTTGGACCTCAGCACTTTAAGAGTATAGCTAGACCTAGAGTCAATGCAGCTAACATGGAGGTCAAACCAGCATTGATTCAACTGGTGAAGAGCAATCAATTCAATGGGTTATCTCATGAAAGCCCATATGAGCACCTCACTACATTTAATGAGATCTGCAACACAGTGAAAATCAATGGGGTGCCAGATGAAGCGATCAAACTTAGCTTGTTTCCTTTCTCATTAGGAGGCAATGATAAGCTTTGGTTAAATTCTTTTCCAGAGGGAAGTTTCACAGAGTGGGAAGCAGTGGTAACCAAGTTTCTAAATAAATACTTCCCACAATCAAAGGTGAACAAAGGCAAGCAAGAGATTTGTTCATTCAGGCAGGGCATGGAAGAATCACGGGGTCATGCATGGGATAGATACAAAAGCTTGCTACGAAAAACACCCACGCATGGATTCGATGAAGTGGAAGTAGTCCTTACCTTCCTTGGAGGTCTTGGTTCACAAACCAAGATGATGCTTGAAAATATTGAAAATATGGCTACTAGTGATAATATGGCTACTAGTGATAATGAGCTCCACAGTGAAAGAGGAGCTCCTATGCAACAGAAAGGAGTTCTACAATTACAGACACATGATGCCTTGCTTGCACAAAATAAAATTCTAACTCAACAACTGGAGACTCTTACTAAAACACTTGCACAATTGCCTAAAGAGTTGAAAACTGCTGCACAGGTACAATCTCAATTGTGTGAATTATGTGGAGGCGACCATATCAATGGTCAATGTGCCTTTCCAGCAGAAGCCGTGGAGGATGTGAATTACATGACCAATCAATACCGTCAAGGGAACTACAATCAAGGGTGGAAACCACACCCAAGCATTGGTCAAGGGCAAACTGGGCAAGCTGGTCAATTTAATAAGCAACAGCAGCAACCCACCTTATGGCAGCAGATTTCTATGCTTAATGAAAGGTCCATGAGGATGGAAGATACTCTTAATAATTTCATACAGAAAACTGAGTCTACCCAAAAGAGCACTGAAGCTGCTATCAAGAATTTGGAGATTCAGATGGGGCAGATCACCAAGCAGGTGGAAGAAAGGCCAAATAGAAATTTTGGGGCTAATACTGAGGTTAACCCCAGAGAAGAATGCAAGGTGGTAGAGAGTGCTAAAAATGAGATAGTTGAGTTAGAAAAAGGAGAAACAGAAGAGAAAAGAGAAATAGAGAGCAAAAATACTTCTCCTTTTCCAATACATCAAGGGAAACAACTGGATTTCATAGAATTATTCAAGATGGTGGGTAATGATGCACCTTGGGAGCAGATTCTACAACAAATTATGGTTTACACTAAATCTGATGAAGACGTCTCTACAAAGAACAAACGTAGAGATGATGAGGCAAAGAAGTGTAAAACTGTTAAAAAGGAGTCATTCCCTCCAAAAGCAACAGATCCAGGAGGCTTTTCTATCCCTTGTACCATAGGGAAGAAAAGGATTAAAAAAGCTCTTCTTGATTTAGGTTCAAGTGTTAACTTGATACCTTACTCTTTATTGGAGCAAATCGGCGATGTTAATGTGAAACCTGTAAAGGTTAATTTAGTAATGGTCGATGGATCTTCAAAGGAACCATGTGGGATTGCAGAGGACATCATAGTTTGTGTGGGCAAACTCCAGTTCTTGGCAGACTTTGTGGTGATGAAGATGGAGACAGAAAAGAGACCTATCATTCTTGGAAGACCGTTTATGAAAACGACCAAAGCTATCATTGATGTAAACGAAGGTATAGTGATGCTCCAGGACCGAGAGGAGAGAGTTGTTGTAGATGTCTTTAAAGATGAGATGCAAACACAGGAGGAAGAAGCTAGTTATAAAGCTGCATTTCAAGATGCACACATGACTAGCCATCAAGATGAAGAGCCCAAGGTTACATGTAACCATTGTTTGTTGTTTCAGGTGCATAAAGGAGAAAAGATTGGAAGAGGAGGAAAAGTTCCTGAGGACTGGAAGAAAGGAAGACCTCAACTTGGTACACCAGTGAGAATCAAAAATAAGTTGTGGGTTGTGAAAGGCTATAAAAGAAGGAGATGATAGAGATAGAATCTCCACATTTTGGAAGAATCAAAACAGTGCACAGGAAACAGCTGAGGAGTTGGTGGGATAACAACATCAACTATGAAGAAGGAACTTGAACTTTACTGGGTCAAGCTAATGACGTTAAAAGAGCGCTTGCTGGGAGGCAACCCAGTGATTTAAAAACTTTTGATTTTATTTTTGTAACTTCTAATTTGTGGACATTATTTTTGTAAATACTTTGTTGGATATAACATCTACTGAAGGATGCTAGGTGGTTAAGTATCTACTGAAGGATACTAAGTTTGTAACACCTACTGATGGGTGTTGGTAAGATTGTAACACCTACTGATGGGTGTTGGTGGATTTTGGGTCAGGCTCGTGACGTTAAACAAGCGCTACCTGGGAGGCAACCCAGTTGATTGATTGTTTTTGTTTGTTTCATTGTAGTAGTATAATAGGGTTGTGCATAAGTAACCTGAGAATTGAATTGCAGGGAACCAGTGAGGGGCATGTTTAGGAGGCACGTAGGTTAAGAAAAGAAGGAGAAGAGCACTTCATGAAAGTGTTGCTGAGCGGCAAGTTACCGCTGAGCGGTACTATCGCAGAGTGGGTTTAGTCCCCTTAGCGGGACCCGAGCCCATTGGGGTATTTTTATACCCTAAGCTGCGCATAAGCTTCTATTTTCAGGCTCTTCTCTGCACACTCACTCACACATACCTTTTCCAAGGTTCTCCACATCTTTTCCCTCTTCCCTCTTGAGAAAATCTCTCTTTCGCTCACTTGCTCACTAATTTTGCATCTAAGTTTGGGGTTGGGAGAGAGCATCATTGAAGGGGCTGATTTCTTCATGGTGGTACTAATGCTTAACAATGTATCGTTTGGTTTTGTGAATTATGTTTGATGCAGGGATGGCCTCCTCATCGGGCAAAGAGAATCAAGACTATAAGATCCAAGAAGAAGGAGGATACAGAGGACAACTCAGATTGAGGAGGAGCTGAGATAACATTTACTGATGAATGCTATCATGAACTTATGCTTTTGTTGGTTTAAGTGTTCTGAACTTATTTACTTTTGTTAAGGTTGATGTACTCTATTGGAAACCTGGTTTGTTATGATGGTTTGCTATTGACTGTGATTGTGTGATAAGTAATGCTTGATGATGATTATTGATTGATTGATGTTGAGATAGATGTGCACATAAAAAGCTTATACAGGTGATTCACAAGCTTTGTGAACAAATGCAGGATATTATGATTGTGATTGTGAGATTAAGCAGGATGTGTATGTCAAATGTGAATGAGCTTATATGTGAGGTTTTGAGCTCCAGAGTATTTTTATTGATTGAATGCTATTACTTTGAAAGCATGAATGATTTTGCCCAGGTAAAGTGTTATTGAATCAATTGCTTATTTTGCATCATATGATCAAGGCCGTTTGTTGGAACCCTTTTTATTGGCCAAATTCATGAAGTTAGCTCACTAAAAGAGAACATTTTGCGTTCTATCCTTTGAACCCTTAGCCTTGAACATAAATTGAAAACCCTTGTTGAAAAGCTTTACCTTGAGTTAAGTAGAAAATCTTGTGTGGTATTGTTAAATGTTCAAGTTTGGGGTTGTTGGGAAAGCATGAAAAAGGAAAAGCATTGAGCTAAGAGCTAAGAATTAAGAAAATGAAAAGAAAATTAAAAAGACAAGAAAAGAAAAGAAAAAGCAAAGCTCAATGCAAAAGAAAGTTGGGAAAAATAAGAATAATTGTGTTGTTATGATTCTCTTAACTCAAGGATTTTGTGATCCAGAAAAACCAATTTTCTTGCTAGCCCAGCCACGTTATAAGCCATTGAAAAGTCCTTGTGATGATGCATACTTGTAAATGTTTTGATTGTGGTTAAATGAAAGGCAAAGTTGATTCATGTGACATTGTGGTAGTGGAGTGAATGAGTGATTACCTCTTATACACTTGTGTGTGAGTGAAACACTTTACCTGGTGAGGAAGTATTCCATGAGCACATGAACATCCATGCTTAATTGATTGATCATTCATGAAAAATAGCATTTGTTTGATATTAACTGACTTTGTGAACACTAAAACATGTGCACATCTTGATTGAAATCTTGGTCAAAAGTTTGATTGAAGTCTTTGCTTATCTTGAAAAGAAATTTTTGAATGAGTGAACCATCATATGAATTGGTAGAAGATTGAGTTACATCTTGTTTGCTTGAGGACAAGCAAAGTTCTAAGTTTGGGGATGTGATAACAGTTGAAAAACTGTTATTTTCATGCTTGAAATTGATACTAAAAGCAACCTTTAACACTTAGAAACTAGCTTGAAATCATGCTTTTATTCATATTTTCAGAAATAAGAGAGCTGGACAGGTTTATGCTTGATTTCAGTGTTTTTGTGCAGGTTTTAAGGTGAATTTGGTGAAAGAAGTGAAGAAGGAGAGAGATGGAATCAGAAAAGACATCAAAAAGTGCAATTCAATAACAAGTTGGTACACCTGTGAGAATCAAAAACAAGTTGTGGGTTGTGTGATGACAAATTTATGAACACCGAAAAACGGCGCCACAAACTTGTTTAACAATCGGCAAGTGTGACCGAATCGTTTCAAGTAATAAACTCGGTAAGACCAAGTATCGTTCTCCCAAAGGACTCACGGCCTAGTTTAGTTATGTGATTCGTTGATTATTTAAGACTTAAGAACGAAATAAGTGAAGTTTAATATGCAAAACAGAAAATAAACATGTATGCATGAATGTGATCAATGGCTAAAACAAAATACAAACACTTCAATGGAATATATGGATGAGTATGTTGTTGGGGTTATCAATTTCATCTTATCCACTCTCATATACTTTAGGAATTCAACATTCTTTTCATCATTGTTAATGCCACTCTCTAAATTACCTTGCAAGAAGGCCTATCCCTAATTACGAGTTCATACGATTCCTAGCATTCCTAATAATTAGTTCTTTTAGTGCAGGAGCTTAACGGCAACCAATATACTATTGGGAGAAATTCCCCGGATCTAGACTTCCCCGTACGTTCCCGTATCGACAAAATCAATAATCATGCATTGAATGAGTTAAACAAAGCAAGCATTGAGCAAAGAGGAAAAACCCTAACTAATGATCAAAGAAAGCATAGGTCTTAAATATAAGATGTAAAAACAAATTCCATATATGAGAGTTTCACAAGACTACATTGATTCCCCAACAACAATACAAGGTTTAGTTCACCATATTCATGGTGAAACTAGATGAATAATAATGAAAGAATGAAAGATAAAACCCTAGAAAGGTGAAGAGGTAGCCTGAGCATCCAAGATCCTCCTTCAAAGGGGTGGAAGAGAGAGTGTTTGCTTCGTTTCTGCCAAAGATACAAACCCTAGGACGTCCTAAAGCTTATATACTATTCTAAAATTACAGAAAATTTAGGCCCAAGCCCATAAGTGTGCCGCTCAGCGGTAGAGTGCCGCTCAGCGGTAAGTGCGTGAGTTGGTTTCTTCCCCTCAGCGGCCATTTTGCCCCTCAGCGGATCCAACGCGAGCTTCTGAGTGCCGCTCATTGGTAAACTGCCGCTGAGCAGCAGTTGCGGCTTCTGCTTTTGCACTTTTTGATGTCTTTTCTGATTCCATCTCTCTCCTTCTTCACTTCTTTCACCAAATTCACCTTAAAACCTACACAAAAACACTGAAATCAAGCATAAACCTGTCCAGCTATCTTATTTCGGAAAATATGAACAAAAGCATGATTTCAAGCTAGTTTCTAAGTGTTAAAGGTTGCTTTTAGTATCAATTTCAAGCATAAAAATAACAGTTTTTCAATTGTTATCACAACCCCAAACTTAGAACTTTGCTTGTCCTCAAGCAAACAAGATGTAACTCAATCTTCTACCAATTCATATGATGGTTCACTTCGTCCACTTCGTCCACTTCCTCTACTTCGTCCACTTCATCAACTTCGTCAACTACGTCTACTTAGTCCACTTCCTCCACTTCCTCACTTCGTCCACTTCGTCAACTTCAACAACTTTGTCAACTTCGTCCACTTCGTCAACTTCGTCCACTTTGTCCACTTTCTTCAACTTCGTCCACTTCGTCCCCTTCGTCCACGTCCTCCACTTCGTTCAATTCGTCCACTTCCTCCACTTCCTCTAGTTCCTCCACTTCCTCAACTTCCTCCACTTCGTTCACTTCCTCCACCTCCTCTACTTCGTCCACTTCGTCAACTTCGTCCACTTAGTCCACTTCCTCCACTTCGTCCACTTCGTCCACTTCGTCCACTTCGTCAACTTCGTCCACTTCGTCAACTTCGTCAACTTCGTCCACTTCTTCCACTTAGTTCACTTCCTCCAGTTCCTCCACTTCATCCACTTCGTCCACTTCGTGCGCATCGTCCACATCGTCAACTTCGTCAGCTTCGTCAACCTCGTCCACTTATTCCACTTCGTCCACTTCGTCAACTTCGTCCACTTCGTCCATTTCGTCCACTTCCTCCACTTCGTCAACTTCGTCAACTTCGTCCACTTAGTCCACTTCCTCCACTTCGTCCACTTCGTCCACTTCGTCCACTTCGTCAACTTCGTCAACTTCGTCCACTTCGTCCACTTAGTTCACTTCCTCCACTTCCTCCACTTCATCCACTTCGTCCACTTCGTGCGCATCGTCCACATCGTCAACTTCGTCAGCTTCGTCAACCTCGTCCACTTATTCCACTTCGTCCACTTCGTCAACTTCGTCCACTTCGTCCATTTCGTCCACTTCCTCCACTTCGTCAACTTCGTCAACTTCGTCAACTTCGTCAACTTCGTCAACTTCGTCAACTTCGTCCACTTCGTCAACTTCATCAACTTCGTCCACTTCCCCCACTTCGTCAACTTCGTCCACTTAGTCCACTTAGTCCACTTCACTAGTTCGTCCACTTCGTGAACTTCGTCAACTTTGTCAACTTCGTCCACTTCGTCAACTTCGTCAACTTCCTCCACTTCCTCCACTTCCTCCACTTCGTCCACGTCCTCCACTTTGTTAAATTCGTCCACTTCCTCCACTTCCTCCAGTTCCTCCACTTCCTCAACTTCCTCCACTTCTTTCACTTCCTCCACTTCCTCTACTTCCTCCACTTCGTCAACTTCGTCCACTTAGTCCACTTAGTCCACTTCGTCAACTTCGTCAACTTCGTCCACTTCGCCAACTCCGTCAACTTCGTCCACTTCGTCCACTTAGTTCACTTCCTCCACTTCCTCCACTTCATCCACTTCGTCCACTTCTTGCACTTCGTCCACATCGTCAACTTCGTCATCTTCGTCAACCTCGTCCACTTTGTCCACTTCGTCCACTTCGTCAACTTCTTCCACTTCATCCATTTCGTCCACTTCTTCTTCTTCTTCTTCTTCTTCTTCTTCTTCTTCTTCATCTTCTTCTTCTTCTTCTTCTTCTTCATCTTCATCTTCTTCTTGTTCTTGTTCTTGTTGTTGTTCTTCTTCTCCCTTTTCCACTTCTTCCCCTTCGTCCCCTTCGTCCACTTTGTCCACTTCCTCCACTTCCACCACTTCCTCCACTTCCACCACTTCCTCCATTTCGGCAACTTCATCAACTTCGTCAACTTCGTCCACTTCGTCCACTTAGTCCAACTCCTCCACTTCCTCCACTTCTTCCACTTTGTCCACTTCTTGCACTTCGTCCACTTCGTCAACTCCGTCAACCTCGTCAGCTTTGTCCACTTCGTCCACTTCGTCAACCTCGTTCACTTTGTCCACTTCGTCCACTTTGTCAACTTCGTCCACTTCTTCCACTTCGTCCACTTCTTCAACTTCAATAACTTCTTCCACTTCGTCCACTTCATCAACTTCAATAACTTCGTCAACTTCGTCCACTTTGTCCACTTTGTCCACTTCGTCCACTTGGTCCACTTCGTCCACTTCGTCCACTTCGTCAACTTCGTGAACTTCGTCCACTTCGTCAACTTGGTCCACTTCGTCCACTTCGTCAACTTCGTCAACTTCGTCCACTTTGTCCACTTCCACCACTTCCTCCACTTCGTCCACTTCCTCCACTTCGTCAACTTCGTCCACTTAGTCCACTTCGTCCACTTCGTCCACTTCGTCCACTTCGTCAACTTCGTCAACTTTGTCAACTTCGTCCACTTCGTCAATGATGGACAAATTTGTAAGCACCAAAATATGATGTCACAAACTTGTTTCACAATCGGCAAGTATGACCGAATCGTTCAAGTAATAAAACTTGGTAAGACCAAGTATCGTTCTTCCCAAAGGACTCACGGCCTAGTTTAGTTATGTGATTTCTTGATTAGCTAAGACTTAAGAAAACAATGATTGAAATTTTAATATGCAAGACGAAAATAAACATGTATGCATGAATTGATCAATGGCAAAGACATAAGATAAACACTTTCAATGGATTAAATGAATGAATATGTTGTTGGGGGTCAATTTCATCTCATCCACTCTCATATATTTTAGGAATTCCTCTTTCAAATCATCATTGTTAATGCCACTCTCTAATGTACCATTCTAGATGGCTTCTCCCTAATCAAATAGTTCATACAATTCCTAGCATTCCTAATGATTAGTTCATGAGTGCAGGAGCTTAAGGCAACCAATATAATGTTGTCAGTAAAATATTGGGAGAAATTCCCCGGATCTAGATTTCCCCGTACGTGTCCGTATCAACAAAACCAATAATCATGCATTAGAATGAGTTAAACAATGCAAGCATTGAGCAAAGAGGAAAAACCCTAACTAATGATGAAAAGAAAGCATATGTCTTAATTCAAAGATGTATTCAACAAATCCATATATGAGAGCTTCAAGAGATTACATTGATTCCCCAACAAACATACAAGGTTTAGTTCACCATATTCATGGTGAACCTAGATGAATAACAATGAAAGTATGAAAGAATAAACCCAATAAAGGTGAAGAGGTAGCCTGAGCATCCAAGATCCTCCTTCAAAGGGGTGAAAGAGAGAGTGTTTGCCTCGTTTCTGCCAAAGATCTCTAACTAAAGGACGTGCAAGCCCTTATATACTAATCTAGAGTTACAAAAGATTACAAAAGCCCAAGCCCAAAAAGTGCCGCTCAGCGCCATTTACCGCTCAACGGTGGTTACGCGTCTTCTTTCTTCCCCTCAGCGGCCATTTGCCCCTCAGCGGTTCCAACGCCACCTCTTGAGTGCCGCTCAGCGGTAGTTTGCCGCTGAGCGGTGCCTTCGACTTCTCCTTTTTGCACTCTTTCTTGTCTTTTCTAATGTCCTCTCTCTTATTCTTCACTTCTTTCACCAAATTCACCTCAAAACCTGCACAAAAACACTTAAATCAAGCATAAACCTGTCCAGCTCTCTTATTTCTGAAAATATAAACAAAAGGCATGATTTCAAGCTAGTTTCTAAGTCTAAAGGTTGCTTTTAGTATCAACTTTAAGCATGAAAATAACAGTTTTTCAACTGTTATCACAACCCCAAACTTAGAACTTTGCTTGTCCTCAAGCAAATAAAATGTAACTCCATCTCCAACCAATTCATATGATGGTTCACTCATTCAAAATCCTCTTTTCAAGATAAGTAATAACTTCACTCAAACTTAAGACCAAGAGTTCAATCAAGATGTGCACATGCTTTAGTGTTCACAAAGTCATTTAAATTCCAACAAATGCTATTTTTCATGAATGATCAATCAATTAAGCATGGATGTTCATGTGCTTATGGAATATTTCCTCACTAGGTAAAGTGTTTCACTCAACACACAAGTGTATAAGAGGTAAAGTGTTTCACTCATTCACTCCACTATCACAATGTCACATGAATCAACTTTGCCTTTCATTTAACCACAATCAAATACATTCACAAGCATGCATCATCACAAGGACTTTTCAATGGCTTATAATGTGGCTGGGCTAACAAGAAAATTGGTTTTTCTGGATCACAAAATCCTTGAGTTAAGAGAGTCATAACAACACAATCTTCTTATTCATTCCCAACTTTCTTTTGCCTTTGCTTTTGCATTTGCATTGAGCTTTGCTTCTTTTTCTTTTCTTTTCTTTGCATATTCTTACTTTTTAGCTCTTAGCTCAATGCTTTTTCCTTTTTCATGTTTCCCCAATAACCCCAAACTTGAACATTTAACAATACCACACAAGATCTTCTACTTAACTCAAGGTAAAGATTTTCAATCAAGGGTGTTCAGTGTATATTTAAGGCTAAGGGTTCAAAGGATAGAACACAACGTGTTCTCTTTTAGTAGGCTAACTTTATGAATTTGACCAATAAAAAGGGTTTCAAAAACACGGCCTTTGATCATATGATGCAAAACAAGCAATTGATTCAATCATAGAAAACCTGGGCAAAGTCATTCATGCTTTCAAAGTAATAGCATTCAACAATAACAACTCTGGAGCTCAAAACCTCACATATAAGCTCATTCACATTTGACATGCACATCCTGCTTAATTTCACAATCACAATCATGATATTATGCATTTGTTCACAAAGCTTGTGAATCACCTGTATAAGCATTTTAATGTGCACATCATCTCAACATCAATCAATCAATAAGCATCATCAAGCATTACTTATCACACAATCACAGTTAATAGCAAACCATCATAAGGAACCAGGTGTTCAATAGAGTACATCAAACCCTAATCTAAAAACAAAAACAAATAAGTTCAGAAAACTTAAACCACAAAAGCATAATCATATGATAACATTCATCAGTAAATGCTATCTCAGCTCCTCATCAGTCCGAGCTCTCTGTATCTTCCTCTTCCTCTTCATCATCATCTTCATCAAATGCATCCTCCTCCTCTGCTTCATCTTCCTCCATATCTCTGGCTGAAGCTTCAGCTGCTCCAGCTCCTCCATATACTGGTTCTTCTGGCCAAGCTACCACATTATGGAATTCATCCATAGTCCACCTGTGTGCTGGAGGGGTATCATACATCCCCACTATCATCTCAGCCGTGGCCACCTGCCCTCTGTGGATGGACTGCAACTGAGCACCTATAAGAAACATATACATGTCCCTCATCTGGAATGGTTCTGCCTCATGAGTATCAGCAGAAGTCCTGCTCTGTGCTGGCCTTCTCTCTCTACGAGCCTGGCGTGGTGGCACTGGCTGGGCTGCCTCCTCACCTCCACAGTACTGTCTGTAATAGGCCTCATCTATAGCTTTTCTTGGCCTCTCAAATGGTGGAACAGAAGTGTCCACCCCAGCTAGCTTGCAAAGGTGAGTGATCAAAGAAGGATGTCCCAGTGGTGCTTTGTTGTTTGAGGTGTTAGCACACACACTAATCTCATCAGCTATCACCTGCCCAATATTAACATTCAAGTTTCTGATAACACAGTAGATGAAGAGTGCCCTGCTGAGAGTAATATCTGACACATGTGAACATGGCTGAATGTTGGCATGAGAAAATGCCATCCAATACTTTGCAAGAGGAGTCAAATCTGTCCTCCTAATATTAACCACTGAGCCAGATCTATTCCTTTGGAAGTGTCCTCCAGGTATGCACAATACTCTCTCAACATCCTCAAAGTCAGCACCTTCCTCCATGCTAAGAGCAAACTGGCATTGCTCACCAGCCCACACAGTATCCAGAAAGTTATTGATGGAGTCAGGATCATACCTGATAACATGGCCTCTAACATAGCCCAAATAATTCTCAGCTGGATAATCACCAATCTTCTTTGCATTGGTGTAAAATTCTTTCACCACAGCTATGTTGGCAGGTGATGGATAAGTGGCTAGCTTCCCCCAATCATTCCCTAACACTTGCTCTCCAAATTGAGGAGCAAAGTTAGGTATCATTCCAACCTTTCTCTCCATTAGAAGTCTCCTGTCCTGAACCACCCTAAAGTGCTTCTCATGTTTCCTAGAGAGGAACCTGCCATTATGGGGCTGCTCTGGTTCCTTTTCCTTTCTCTTGGTTGCCATGGTTTTCAATCTCTTTCCTGAAGAGGATGCCATTCCTGCATTCAAACATAAATCCAAAACCACAGAACATGATGTTAATCATTAGTAAACACAAAACAAAACTCCTTTTGAAGCTAAACCACCGCTGAGGGCCAGAATTTCCCCTTAGCGCCACCAGTGCCACATTCAAACGCGCAACAAACCAGAAAAAGCAAATCTGGCAGAGTGCCGCTCAGCGGTAAATGCCGCTCAGCGGTGATCTGCAGATTTTTTCAAATCTCGTTTTTAAACTGTCCTAACTCCACCCAAATGCAATTTTCAGTTTTCCAGTTCATAATCAAGCAGTTTAATCGGTTCAAACATCAAATATATCATCAAATCATGCATAGAAACTAAAACCCCTAAATATTCATGCTTTGACAATCACATTCAAATTCAAGAACCCTAGAATGAACAAAATGCATTTTACTTACTTGGGTGGAGATACTAGATGCAATGAGAATGCCTTCGAACTAGAATGCTCTCTTCCAACCCTAAACTTTGATGGCACACTAGTGAAAAAGTGAATAGAAGAGAGATTTTCTTAAGAGGGAAGAGTGAAAAGATGTGGAAAACCTAGGAGAAGGTGTGTGGAAGTGTTTGTGCAGAGAGAAGTCTGGAAATAAACCCTAAAACGCAGCTTGGGGTATAAAAATACCCTAATGGGCTCGGGTCCCGCTAAGGGGAACTTAAGCCCATCTGCGTTAGTACCGCTCAGCGGTAACTGCCGCTCAGCGGCACTTTCGTGATGTGCTCCTCTCCTTCTTCTCTTGACCTACGTGCCTTCCCTACATGTCCCTCATAGGTTCCCTGCAATTCAATGTTAAAAATGCTTATGCAAACCCTAACTAAATTAAACAAACAAAAACAATCAATCAACTGGGTTGCCTCCCAGGTAGCGCTTGTTTAACGTCACGAGCCTGACCCAAATTCCACCAGCACCCATCAGTAGGTGTTTCCAACTTACCAGCACCCATCAGTAGGTGCAAAATTTTCTCACCAACACCCATCAGTAGGTGTTACAAACCTAGCATCCTTAGTAGATGCTTAACCACCTAGCATCCTTCAGTAGATGCTGGATCCAACAAAAATATTTACAGAATAATGTTCACAAATTAAAAATCAAAAGTTTTTAAATTCACTGGGTTGCCTCCCAGCAAGCGCTCTTTTAATGTCATTAGCTTGACCCAGTAAAGCTCAAGTTCCTTCTTCTTTTTCTTCTTCTTCCTACTGAACTTCTTCAGAAATTTGATCAAACCAGGAACCTGTTGCAGTGTCTCAATCATAGGAACTTTAATCTCCAATTTCTTGAAGATTTCCATGAAGCACTTAAATTTCTTTTCCTTCCTATGATTCTTCTTTAGATGAGGATGTGATTTTTCATGTGATTTCTTCTTCTTTCCTCTCATCTTCTTTTTCTTCCTTTTCTCTCCTTAAATTTTCTCTTTTTCTCTTCTTTTATTTTTTTCTTCCTTTCTCTTTTTCTCCTCAACTTCTTTATCTTCACACAAATTTTCTTTCTCTCTTCTCTCTCAACCAATTCTTTTTCTTTTTCTTCATCTTTATCTTTCTCACTCAACTCTTCTTTCTCTTTTCTCTCTACCCTTTCCTCATCTCCCTCTAATTTTTCCTCATCAAGAATCTTGTCACTTTCAGTGATAATGACTTGCCCTTCCTCCTTAAGGTTAACATCAGTATTAACATCATCATTTAATATCTGACTAATGTGACGAAGTTGCATCTCCATTCTTTTACATGATTCTTCAATGCTTTTCTGAGTAGAGTCAGAATTTTTCAAAAATCGTTGAAGGGTGTCCTCCAACCTATCCAAACTTCCTGATAGAAAGGGTTGTTGCTGCCATTGTTGTTGTGGTTGGTTCTCAAATTGTCCAGCAGCTTGCCAAAATTGGCTTTGATCCATGCTTGAGTGAGGTTCCCACCATTGGTTGAGATTACTTTGGTAGAATTGAGTGCCCCTATAGTTAAACTCTTGACCAAATTGCATTCTGCAGACATTAGGCACAAAACTCTAGGAAATATTTGTTAGCACAAAAAGATATAGAAGAAGATATATATTCAGAAGATAAAAAATTTAGAAGATAGAATCAAATAAAACCTAAAAAAAAATAAAATCTAACCTAATCTAAAAGATAAAATAAAATAAAATCTAACCTAATTAAATAAAATAAAATAAAATAAAAACAAATCAAATAAAAACCGAAAAATAAAAAAACAGAAAATAAAAACAGAAAACAGAAAAACAGAAAACAGAAAAAAATAAAATAAAATCAAATAAAATACAAACTGAAAAATATAAACAGAAAAATAAAATAAAATAAAAATTCGAAATTTAAAATAAAATAAAAAAAAATAAGTCAAAGATAATCAATAATCACACAAATTAACCAGTTAAACCACGAATCCCCGGCAACGGCGCCAAAAACTTGATGGACAAATTTGTAAGCACCAAAATATGATGTCACAAACTTGTTTCACAATCGGCAAGTATGACCGAATCGTTCAAGTAATAAAACTTGGTAAGACCAAGTATCGTTCTTCCCAAAGGACTCACGGCCTAGTTTAGTTATGTGATTTCTTGATTAGCTAAGACTTAAGAAAACAATGATTGAAATTTTAATATGCAAGACGAAAATAAACATGTATGCATGAATTGATCAATGGCAAAGACATAAGATAAACACTTTCAATGGATTAAATGAATGAATATGTTGTTGGGGGTCAATTTCATCTCATCCACTCTCATATATTTTAGGAATTCCTCTTTCAAATCATCATTGTTAATGCCACTCTCTAATGTACCATTCTAGATGGCTTCTCCCTAATCAAATAGTTCATACAATTCCTAGCATTCCTAATGATTAGTTCATGAGTGCAGGAGCTTAAGGCAACCAATATAATGTTGTCAGTAAAATATTGGGAGAAATTCCCCGGATCTAGATTTCCCCGTACGTGTCCGTATCAACAAAACCAATAATCATGCATTAGAATGAGTTAAACAATGCAAGCATTGAGCAAAGAGGAAAAACCCTAACTAATGATGAAAAGAAAGCATATGTCTTAATTCAAAGATGTATTCAACAAATCCATATATGAGAGCTTCAAGAGATTACATTGATTCCCCAACAAACATACAAGGTTTAGTTCACCATATTCATGGTGAACCTAGATGAATAACAATGAAAGTATGAAAGAATAAACCCAATAAAGGTGAAGAGGTAGCCTGAGCATCCAAGATCCTCCTTCAAAGGGGTGAAAGAGAGAGTGTTTGCCTCGTTTCTGCCAAAGATCTCTAACTAAAGGACGTGCAAGCCCTTATATACTAATCTAGAGTTACAAAAGATTACAAAAGCCCAAGCCCAAAAAGTGCCGCTCAGCGCCATTTACCGCTCAGCGGTGGTTACGCGTCTTCTTTCTTCCCCTCAGCGGCCATTTGCCCCTCAGCGGTTCCAACGCCACCTCTTGAGTGCCGCTCAGCGGTAGTTTGCCGCTGAGCGGTGCCTTCGACTTCTCCTTTTTGCACTCTTTCTTGTCTTTTCTAATGTCCTCTCTCTTATTCTTCACTTCTTTCACCAAATTCACCTCAAAACCTGCACAAAAACACTTAAATCAAGCATAAACCTGTCCAGCTCTCTTATTTCTGAAAATATAAACAAAAGGCATGATTTCAAGCTAGTTTCTAAGTCTAAAGGTTGCTTTTAGTATCAACTTTAAGCATGAAAATAACAGTTTTTCAACTGTTATCACAACCCCAAACTTAGAACTTTGCTTGTCCTCAAGCAAATAAAATGTAACTCCATCTCCAACCAATTCATATGATGGTTCACTCATTCAAAATCCTCTTTTCAAGATAAGTAATAACTTCACTCAAACTTAAGACCAAGAGTTCAATCAAGATGTGCACATGCTTTAGTGTTCACAAAGTCATTTAAATTCCAACAAATGCTATTTTTCATGAATGATCAATCAATTAAGCATGGATGTTCATGTGCTTATGGAATATTTCCTCACTAGGTAAAGTGTTTCACTCAACACACAAGTGTATAAGAGGTAAAGTGTTTCACTCATTCACTCCACTATCACAATGTCACATGAATCAACTTTGCCTTTCATTTAACCACAATCAAATACATTCACAAGCATGCATCATCACAAGGACTTTTCAATGGCTTATAATGTGGCTGGGCTAACAAGAAAATTGGTTTTTCTGGATCACAAAATCCTTGAGTTAAGAGAGTCATAACAACACAATCTTCTTATTCATTCCCAACTTTCTTTTGCCTTTGCTTTTGCATTTGCATTGAGCTTTGCTTCTTTTTCTTTTCTTTTCTTTGCATATTCTTACTTTTTAGCTCTTAGCTCAATGCTTTTTCCTTTTTCATGTTTCCCCAATAACCCCAAACTTGAACATTTAACAATACCACACAAGATCTTCTACTTAACTCAAGGTAAAGATTTTCAATCAAGGGTGTTCAGTGTATATTTAAGGCTAAGGGTTCAAAGGATAGAACACAACGTGTTCTCTTTTAGTAGGCTAACTTTATGAATTTGGCCAATAAAAAGGGTTTCAAAAACACGGCCTTTGATCATATGATGCAAAACAAGCAATTGATTCAATCATAGAAAACCTGGGCAAAGTCATTCATGCTTTCAAAGTAATAGCATTCAACAATAACAACTCTGGAGCTCAAAACCTCACATATAAGCTCATTCACATTTGACATGCACATCCTGCTTAATTTCACAATCACAATCATGATATTATGCATTTGTTCACAAAGCTTGTGAATCACCTGTATAAGCATTTTAATGTGCACATCATCTCAACATCAATCAATCAATAAGCATCATCAAGCATTACTTATCACACAATCACAGTTAATAGCAAACCATCATAAGGAACCAGGTGTTCAATAGAGTACATCAAACCCTAATCTAAAAACAAAAACAAATAAGTTCAGAAAACTTAAACCACAAAAGCATAATCATATGATAGCATTCATCAGTAAATGCTATCTCAGCTCCTCATCAGTCCGAGCTCTCTGTATCTTCCTCTTCCTCTTCATCATCATCTTCATCAAATGCATCCTCCTCCTCTGCTTCATCTTCCTCCATATCTCTGGCTGAAGCTTCAGCTGCTCCAGCTCCTCCATATACTGGTTCTTCTGGCCAAGCTACCACATTATGGAATTCATCCATAGTCCACCTGTGTGCTGGAGGGGTATCATACATCCCCACTATCATCTCAGCCGTGGCCACCTGCCCTCTGTGGATGGACTGCAACTGAGCACCTATAAGAAACATATACATGTCCCTCATCTGGAATGGTTCTGCCTCATGAGTATCAGCAGAAGTCCTGCTCTGTGCTGGCCTTCTCTCTCTACGAGCCTGGCGTGGTGGCACTGGCTGGGCTGCCTCCTCACCTCCACAGTACTGTCTGTAATAGGCCTCATCTATAGCTTTTCTTGGCCTCTCAAATGGTGGAACAGAAGTGTCCACCCCAGCTAGCTTGCAAAGGTGAGTGATCAAAGAAGGATGTCCCAGTGGTGCTTTGTTGTTTGAGGTGTTAGCACACACACTAATCTCATCAGCTATCACCTGCCCAATATTAACATTCAAGTTTCTGATAACACAGTAGATGAAGAGTGCCCTGCTGAGAGTAATATCTGATACATGTGAACATGGCTGAATGTTGGCATGAGAAAATGCCATCCAATACTTTGCAAGAGGAGTCAAATCTGTCCTCCTAATATTAACCACTGAGCCAGATCTATTCCTTTGGAAGTGTCCTCCAGGTATGCACAATACTCTCTCAACATCCTCAAAGTCAGCACCTTCCTCCATGCTAAGAGCAAACTGGCATTGCTCACCAGCCCACACAGTATCCAGAAAGTTATTGATGGAGTCAGGATCATACCTGATAACATGGCCTCTAACATAGCCCAAATAATTCTCAGCTGGATAATCACCAATCTTCTTTGCATTGGTGTAAAATTCTTTCACCACAGCTATGTTGGCAGGTGATGGATAAGTGGCTAGCTTCCCCCAATCATTCCCTAACACTTGCTCTCCAAATTGAGGAGCAAAGTTAGGTATCATTCCAACCTTTCTCTCCATTAGAAGTCTCCTGTCCTGAACCACCCTAAAGTGCTTCTCATGTTTCCTAGAGAGGAACCTGCCATTATGGGGCTGCTCTGGTTCCTTTTCCTTTCTCTTGGTTGCCATGGTTTTCAATCTCTTTCCTGAAGAGGATGCCATTCCTGCATTCAAACATAAATCCAAAACCACAGAACATGATGTTAATCATTAGTAAACACAAAACAAAACTCCTTTTGAAGCTAAACCACCGCTGAGGGCCAGAATTTCCCCTCAGCGCCACCAGTGCCACATTCAAACGCGCAACAAACCAGAAAAAGCAAATCTGGCAGAGTGCCGCTCAGCGGTAAATGCCGCTCAGCGGTGATCTGCAGATTTTTTCAAATCTCGTTTTTAAACTGTCCTAACTCCACCCAAATGCAATTTTCAGTTTTCCAGTTCATAATCAAGCAGTTTAATCGGTTCAAACATCAAATATATCATCAAATCATGCATAGAAACTAAAACCCCTAAATATTCATGCTTTGACAATCACATTCAAATTCAAGAACCCTAGAATGAACAAAATGCATTTTACTTACTTGGGTGGAGATACTAGATGCAATGAGAATGCCTTCGAACTAGAATGCTCTCTTCCAACCCTAAACTTTGATGGCACACTAGTGAAAAAGTGAATAGAAGAGAGATTTTCTTAAGAGGGAAGAGTGAAAAGATGTGGAAAACCTAGGAGAAGGTGTGTGGAAGTGTTTGTGCAGAGAGAAGTCTGGAAATAAACCCTAAAACGCAGCTTGGGGTATAAAAATACCCTAATGGGCTCGGGTCCCGCTAAGGGGAACTTAAGCCCATCTGCGTTAGTACCGCTCAGCGGTAACTGCCGCTCAGCGGCACTTTCGTGATGTGCTCCTCTCCTTCTTCTCTTGACCTACGTGCCTTCCCTACATGTCCCTCATAGGTTCCCTGCAATTCAATGTTAAAAATGCTTATGCAAACCCTAACTAAATTAAACAAACAAAAACAATCAATCAACTGGGTTGCCTCCCAGGTAGCGCTTGTTTAACGTCACGAGCCTGACCCAAATTCCACCAGCACCCATCAGTAGGTGTTTCCAACTTACCAGCACCCATCAGTAGGTGCAAAATTTTCTCACCAACACCCATCAGTAGGTGTTACAAACCTAGCATCCTTCAGTAGATGCTTAACCACCTAGCATCCTTCAGTAGATGCTGGATCCAACAAAAATATTTACAGAATAATGTTCACAAATTAAAAATCAAAAGTTTTTAAATTCACTGGGTTGCCTCCCAGCAAGCGCTCTTTTAATGTCATTAGCTTGACCCAGTAAAGCTCAAGTTCCTTCTTCTTTTTCTTCTTCTTCCTACTGAACTTCTTCAGAAATTTGATCAAACCAGGAACCTGTTGCAGTGTCTCAATCATAGGAACTTTAATCTCCAATTTCTTGAAGATTTCCATGAAGCACTTAAATTTCTTTTCCTTCCTATGATTCTTCTTTAGATGAGGATGTGATTTTTCATGTGATTTCTTCTTCTTTCCTCTCATCTTCTTTTTCTTCCTTTTTCTCTCCTTAAATTTTCTCTTTTTCTCTTCTTTTATTTTTTTCTTCCTTTCTCTTTTTCTCCTCAACTTCTTTATCTTCACACAAATTTTCTTTCTCTCTTCTCTCTCAACCAATTCTTTTTCTTTTTCTTCATCTTTATCTTTCTCACTCAACTCTTCTTTCTCTTTTCTCTCTACCCTTTCCTCATCTCCCTCTAATTTTTCCTCATCAAGAATCTTGTCACTTTCAGTGATAATGACTTGCCCTTCCTCCTTAAGGTTAACATCAGTATTAACATCATCATTTAATATCTGACTAATGTGACGAAGTTGCATCTCCATTCTTTTACATGATTCTTCAATGCTTTTCTGAGTAGAGTCAGAATTTTTCAAAAATCGTTGAAGGGTGTCCTCCAACCTATCCAAACTTCCTGATAGAAAGGGTTGTTGCTGCCATTGTTGTTGTGGTTGGTTCTCAAATTGTCCAGCAGCTTGCCAAAATTGGCTTTGATCCATGCTTGAGTGAGGTTCCCACCATTGGTTGAGATTACTTTGGTAGAATTGAGTGCCCCTATAGTTAAACTCTTGACCAAATTGCATTCTGCAGACATTAGGCACAAAACTCTAGGAAATATTTGTTAGCACAAAAAGATATAGAAGAAGATATATATTCAGAAGATAAAAAAATTTAGAAGATAGAATCAAATAAAACCTAAAAAAAAATAAAATCTAACCTAATCTAAAAGATAAAATAAAATAAAATCTAACCTAATTAAATAAAATAAAATAAAATAAAAACAAATCAAATAAAAACCGAAAAATAAAAAAACAGAAAATAAAAACAGAAAACAGAAAAACAGAAAACAGAAAAAAAATAAAATAAAATCAAATAAAATACAAACTGAAAAATATAAACAGAAAAATAAAATAAAATAAAAATTCGAAATTTAAAATAAAATAAAAAAAAAATAAGTCAAAGATAATCAATAATCACACAAATTAACCAGTTAAACCACGAATCCCCGGCAACGGCGCCAAAAACTTGATGGACAAATTTGTAAGCACCAAAATATGATGTCACAAACTTGTTTCACAATCGGCAAGTATGACCGAATCGTTCAAGTAATAAAACTTGGTAAGACCAAGTATCGTTCTTCCCAAAGGACTCACGGCCTAGTTTAGTTATGTGATTTCTTGATTAGCTAAGACTTAAGAAAACAATGATTGAAATTTTAATATGCAAGACGAAAATAAACATGTATGCATGAATTGATCAATGGCAAAGACATAAGATAAACACTTTCAATGGATTAAATGAATGAATATGTTGTTGGGGGTCAATTTCATCTCATCCACTCTCATATATTTTAGGAATTCCTCTTTCAAATCATCATTGTTAATGCCACTCTCTAATGTACCATTCTAGATGGCTTCTCCCTAATCAAATAGTTCATACAATTCCTAGCATTCCTAATGATTAGTTCATGAGTGCAGGAGCTTAAGGCAACCAATATAATGTTGTCAGTAAAATATTGGGAGAAATTCCCCGGATCTAGATTTCCCCGTACGTGTCCGTATCAACAAAACCATAATCATGCATTAGAATGAGTTAAACAATGCAAGCATTGAGCAAAGAGGAAAAACCCTAACTAATGATGAAAAGAAAGCATATGTCTTAATTCAAAGATGTATTCAACAAATCCATATATGAGAGCTTCAAGAGATTACATTGATTCCCCAACAAACATACAAGGTTTAGTTCACCATATTCATGGTGAACCTAGATGAATAACAATGAAAGTATGAAAGAATAAACCCAATAAAGGTGAAGAGGTAGCCTGAGCATCCAAGATCCTCCTTCAAAGGGGTGAAAGAGAGAGTGTTTGCCTCGTTTCTGCCAAAGATCTCTAACTAAAGGACGTGCAAGCCCTTATATACTAATCTAGAGTTACAAAAGATTACAAAAGCCCAAGCCCAAAAAGTGCCGCTCAGCGCCATTTACCGCTCAGCGGTGGTTACGCGTCTTCTTTCTTCCCCTCAGCGGCCATTTGCCCCTCAGCGGTTCCAACGCCACCTCTTGAGTGCCGCTCAGCGGTAGTTTGCCGCTGAGCGGTGCCTTCGACTTCTCCTTTTTGCACTCTTTCTTGTCTTTTCTAATGTCCTCTCTCTTATTCTTCACTTCTTTCACCAAATTCACCTCAAAACCTGCACAAAAACACTTAAATCAAGCATAAACCTGTCCAGCTCTCCTATTTCTGAAAATATAAACAAAAGGCATGATTTCAAGCTAGTTTCTAAGTCTAAAGGTTGCTTTTAGTATCAACTTTAAGCATGAAAATAACAGTTTTTCAACTGTTATCAGTCAACTTCGTCCACTTCCTCCACTTCCTCCACTTCCTGCACTTCCTGCACTTCCTCCACTTCCTCCACTTCCTCCACTTCGTCTACTTCATCAACTTCGTCAACTACGTGTACTTAGTCCACTTCCTCCACTTCCTCCACTTCGTCCACTTCGTCCACTTCGTCAACTTAGTCAACTTCGTCAACTTCGTCCACTTCGTCAACTTTGTCCACTTCGTCAACTTCGTCCACTTCGTTAACTTCCTCCACTTACTCCACTTCGTCCCGTTCGTCCACTTCGCCCACTTCGTTCAATTCGTCCACTTCCTCCACTTCCTCCTCTTCCTCCACTTCCTCAAGTTCCTCCACTTCCTCAACTTCCTCCACTTCCTCCACTTCCTCTACTTCATCCACTTGGTCAACTTCGTTCACTTAGTCCACTTCCTCCACTTCGTCCACTTCGTCAACTTCGTCCACTTCCTCCACTTAGTTCACTTCCTCCACTTCCTCCACTTCCTCCACTTCCTCCACTTCTTCTTTTTCTTCTTCTTCTTCTTCTTCTTCTTCTTCATCTTCATCTTCTTCTTCTTCTTCTTCATCTTCATCTGTTCTTGTTCTTGTTCTTGTTCTTATTCTTCTTCTCCTTTGTCCACTTCTTCCCCTTCGTCCCCTTCGTCCACTTTGTCCACTTCCTCCACTTCCACCACTTCCTCCACTTCGGCAACTTCGTCAACTTCGTCATCTTCGTTCACTTCATCCACTTTGATGCAGGCGTCGCGACCCGTCAAATTTGATTGCATATAAGGAATGCAGTATAGCTAGGAATTGACTCCTAGGTCGTCTCTCAAGGACCAATTTTGCGGTTCGAAAATTGAGTCTAACAAAAAAAAGGGGGGGGGGGTTTGAAAAGGTTTTGCAAAAATTAAAGAACTCAATAAAGCCTTAGACAACATTCAAACATCAAACACTGTTACAAACTGATTAACAAACACAGTTAAAAATAATTAAATGCAACACTAACTCAAACACATAAACTCAACCTATTAATTAAATTAATTAAAAACCAAAGAAACCAACAAGCCTAATTTAATCCTAGCAAATTACTTGTCATAATGGCAATTAACAAATGAATTTAAAAGTCCAATTAGCCAAAGAAAGAGCACATGACCGTGAGTCACCATGCACCCAAGTCAAACTTCAATTTCACCTTAAATAAGCCACAAAATATGTTGACTTCTTCTCCCATGTGCACCATTTTTCAAGAAATTAAGCATGTGCCTTCCACACTCTCCAAGACCGTCCCCTCTCTCCTTCCATGCAGCAAAGAAATGATTTTATACACCAAAGCACACAATTTACGTGAACCACCAAGTGGAAATGCCAAAGAATGCTTCAAAGACCAATGTGCAAATGGAAGATACCATGGGTGCTCCTACCAATGTGCCAAGTAAGTTAAATCAAATGAAAACAAACTCCAACAACCTCCATGTCTCATTGCAATTCACGGTTGGAACAAGCAAAGGCCAAATCTCAAAGTGGAAACATTCCTTGGGTCAAAACAAGCATCTTTTGTGTTGGTCCAAACGTAGTAAAAATTAAATGAAGCAATTTCCTCTCTCCTACAAACTCCAAACGGTTTTTCTTCAAGAATTATGCATCCAAAAGCTTTCTTCCATTCTTCAATACAGAGAACAACTTCAAGAAACCAAAGTTAAAGTTGCAAATGAACACAAGAACAATAAACCCAAACTTCTACTCATCAACCCATCTTCAACACTACCATTTCTTCAAGTTTCTTTGCAAAAACGAAAATAATTCTTAGACCATCAATTCCAGTTCTGTCCAGCCTCCATAACATCACCAAGATCTGATCCCAACCTAGTCTCAAGCATCAAAACCGAAAAATGCAAGGAAAGAGTTAAACCCACAACACCCACACATCATCTTAAGCTCTCTTCAACCTAAAACTACATAGAACTTCATTTTTATCATCCAACCATATAGAATGAGATAAAAAATGAGAGGAACAGCAGCAAAGGGAGAGGAAAACGAAATATAAAGTTACTCAAACCCAACATCCACCATGGAAATGCAAAGACAAGCTCCAAAACTCAAACTCCAAGCATCAAGAACAAGTAAATGGAAGTGGAAATGAATAGTTTTTCACCACCAATAAGCTAAGAATACCAAGAGTAAATTAAGAGAAGAAGAAAATCCGCATCTTGCTCATTGAAATGGCCCAAAACAAGACACCCAAGTCAAGCTCTCCATAAGAGTGTTCATACAAGAAACCCTAAGAGAGAAAAGCTCAAAACATGAAAAAATGAAGTGTGTAAGAGTCTTTTTTTTGTGTGGTTGGCTAAGGCTCTCTAAAATGCCGAGAGTTTTTTTTTCCAAATTGGGTCCACAATCAATTAAAAACCCTAACCAAAAAGGCACATGTCCTACAAATGGGTCTTTTTACAAAATTGCCCCTAAAAGGGTCCAAAACACCTAATTCTAATTAAGGGCTTCTAGAAAACGAAATTACAACTTTAATTAGAATCTAAATGACTAAATGTTGAGCCTTTGAGTGTGTCACGCCATATCCCAATGCTCCAGATGATGTTTCCACAACTTCCCTGCAACCAGAAATGCACTTAATCACCTCAGAAAACCCAAATTAGCACAATTACGAATTTCCGACGAAATTAAGCAGAATTCGGAAAACGGGGAAATAACAGACAATTAAACACAATTCCCTGGTTTATTTAAGTGCAATAAACTAAATATAGTTCTAGAAATAACAACTCATCAAAATAGACCACACTTAGTCTTTTGCACTCCTGGGCAAAACCAAGACGAAAACTAGGGAACTACTCAAACATCAGGGAGGTGACACAGACTCGACAAACAGACAACAAAGACTCCAAAACAAAAACACAGTTGCACAATTCTCACAAAATCTGGACAGTAAAAGGTATAGGCAGAATCCCACACAGAGTCAATGAAAGCAAATACTTAAAGAATCATCCAAACAGTTCAGTACAAGGAAAACAGTCAATCAGTTCAAGAGATGAATCAAAAGCAACAGAGCCTCACAGATGCACACAATCAGTGTTTCTCTCAAGTGTTTAAGGTAAATCAATGTCACTCAATGCACTCAAGGAAGCAAACACAAATATACTTGGCAAGCCTTTAATATCAACAATCAAGCACATACGCATGTTCAAATCAAAAGGTCTTTTCATGGTTGTAATGGGGCCAAGGACAAGGGAGGATATATCTGGATAAGAAGCTACAAACCATAAGGAACAGAGGAGCAATGGGGAACAAGTGTAAACACATTCAAACACACCCACAACCTCTAATTCCATCCTCTTCTTGACTCCATTATTTTTTTTTTCATTTTTCATTGTTTTTCTGCTCTTTTTTTTTCTCATCCTGTCTCTTTTTTTACTCTATTCAGCACAAAATTTCAAGAGACAAGATACACCACATATTTACAAAAACACGATAAGAAGAGGACTCACTAGCCAATTCATCTGAAACTCCCAGGAGACCACACTTATTCCCAAAATAATTCCAAAGCTCCAAAATTCCCTAAGGCTAAGGTAATAGTGGTTTTTCACTTAGGGCTGGTGTATGAGCTTCAAAACAAAGAAATGGGGAAAAGCATAGGCTCAAAAGGGTTATCAATGGATCTAGGCTCATCTGGCTCTAGAGGCTCAACAACAAAATGCCTTTATCACTTTCAAACATGCGTATCAATCAAGAGTCATCAAAAAGAGTCAAGCCAAGTCATATGTGCAAGCAATCAAGAGACATATCACACACAAGAAAGATCATCAAATGGCTCAAATCTCACACAGGTAATATGGTCACCATCAATTCAACTCTCAAACATCATGATCATCTTCCAAGCAAAGAAAAGCAAGGAATCCAACAAATCAGAGTATCAATGAAGTGAAGGAAAACTGACAACCTAATCACAATCCAGAATTCATGAAAAGCATGCAAAACTGTACACAAAACACAACAAACTACATAAAAACCAAAACATGAACAAAGAAACAACCTCCCCTAATAGACCACACTTAAACGACACAATGTCCTCAGTGTGTCACAATCAGCAGATCAAACAATCAGAACAGTCATCAGATATCGACAAAGTGCAATAAAAGTGAGGAGGGAAGGAGAAAAGAAACTCCCTGAGTCAGATGGGAGCGTAGGTGGGGTGGACCAAAGACGTCTCCTCCACCACTGCATCCAACAAAGAAGGATTGCTGAGGAAAGGCTTCAGTCTATGCCCGTTCACCTTGAAGCTTGTAGCTGCAGATGGACCTTGGATCTCTACTGCACCATAAGGATAAACATTAGTCACAACAAAAGGTCCAGTCCACTTTGATCTCAACTTACCACCCATGAGGCCAAGTCTAGAGTTATACAACAAAACCTGTTGGCCAACCTCGAAGTCCTTTCTAACAATGGAGCTATCATGGAACCTCTTGGTCCTTTCTTTGTAGAACTTCGAGTTCTCATAGGCCTCCAATCGGATCTCATCCAATTCATTCAGTTGCAACTTCCTTTCCTCTCCAGCTTGGTCATTGGACAAGTTGCAAGTCTTCACAGCCCAATATGCCTAATGCTCAATCTCAACTGGTAAATGACATGCCTTTCCAAAGACAACCCGATAGGGAGACATCCCAATGGGTGCTTTGTAGGCAGTCCTGTGGGCCCAAAGAGCATCGTCCAACCTATTACTCCAATCTTTCCTGTTGGGCTGGACAATCTTCTCCAAAATCCTCTTAATCTCCCTGTTGGAGATCTCAGCCTGCCCATTTGTTTGGGGGTGGTAAGGTGTAGAAACTCTGTGCGTCACCCCATATTTCTTGAGCAAAGCTTGCATGGATCTGTTGCAAAAATGGGTTCCCTGATCACTAACAATTGCTCTAGGCACTCCAAACCTGCAAAAGAGGTGAGATCTAACAAAATCTACAACAACCCGAGCATCATTAGTCCTGGTGGCTCTAGCTTCCACCCATTTTGAAACATAATCGACAGCAAGGAGAATATAAGAGAAACCAAAAGAAACAGGAAAAGGACCCATGAAATCTATACCCCATACATCAAACACCTCACAGAACAGCATAGGCTGTTGAGGCATCTCTTGTCTCTGTGAAATTGATCCTCCTACTCTCTGACAAGGTTCACAAGTGCTGCAAATCCTCTCTGCATCTTTGAAGATGGAAGGCCAATAGAAACCACAGTCAAGCACCCTGCGAGCTGTTCTCTGTATCCCCAAATGACCACCAGGTGAGGAGGCATGACAAAACTGCAGGACCGAGTCAATCTCATGGTCCGGAATGCATCTCCTAGTAACTTGGTCACTGCACAACTTCCACAGATATGGGTGATGAGAGGGTCGCACCTCCCACAAAAGTTGTGCATAAAAGAATGCAGTATAGAACTAGGAAGTGACTCCTAGGTCGTCTCTCAAGGACCAATTCTGGTTCAGTCTCAGATCAAACACGTAGTGGGGGGGGATTTGATGGTTATTTTTGTGCAGGAAAATGTAAATGTTGAAAGTAGTAAATTAACAAACCGTAAAAATAAAACAGTAAATAGTAAAAACGAAATTAAACAGTAAAAACCGAAATCACAGTGAAAATAAAATGCGGAACAGTAAATTGCAGAGACGCACAATTACGAAAATTAAATTTTGAAAGTGAAATTATTTCTAAAAATTCCTAAATGCCATAACATGTTGAGCTTCCATGTATTTCATTCAAAAGAAAAAAAATAAAACAAAAGGAAATAGGTTCTTCAAACAAAAAAAAAAAAAACCGTGGCCTCTCATCCTCTCCACACGTAAACATACTTACTTCTCCTATGATTAAACTACAATTTAAAATCAAGTGCTAAAGTATTCTACCAACTCTTATCCTTCACGTAAAGAAGAGAAGCCAAAACCAAAATTCTCTTCTCATTTAATTAAGTTGCTCAAAGAAAAACCAAGCTCATGACAATAAGATTCAACACTAAGTATGCGGAAATAAGATTCTCATTCAGCTGAGTAAAGAACTTGAATTGCAAAGATAAGCCAATGCTAGTAAAATTTCAGTGATGTGCTAATAAAATAACAGTACATTCCAGCAGCTCAAGAAGAGAAATAGAACAACATTCAAGCTACTATAAGAAGTGAAAACATGTTCATGGAATAGAACAAAATGAGTGAACTTCCCCTCTTTCACGTCCCTTTCTCCATGTGTCAGCTCAACTCTTCCAGCTCAACCGTAACCCTCCATTCTCTCAACGTGCTGCGCCCCTTCTTCAAAGCAAAGAAAACCAAAAAAACTCTAGGTGGCGGCTGGATGCCCCCCTCCTGGACGAACACCCCTTCATCCATGTGTCACGGGTTTTTAAAACCCTCCCATTCTCCGTGCAGCTCTCCTTTTTCTGGACCCCTCAAGCTGCTGGATGCCACCTCTTTTTACTACCAAATCTAGACGTGGTTTTTTTTTTCTTCCTGCACCCCCTCCTTTCTTAAACAATGTTCCAATTAATCCCCCGTGGCAGCTAGAAATCTCTGGGCCGCTTCTCTCCTGCCACCACGTGCTTACCACTCCAAACTCTTACCACTTCTTGTCTTTTTCCCAAAAAGCAATTGGCATTTACTTCTCCTGCAAACCCCTTCCAATTGAACATATAATAAAATATTCCAAAGTTGATCTATCATTCCCGTAACTCATGCAGAAAATGAATTTGGAATTTCTTCTACCATGTAAACCGTGTCTCCTTCTTTTAGGTGTCTAATCCAAAGAAAAATGGGTAGCTTTCTACGTGGCCTTCCCTTTGTCAATCAATACACCTCCTTTCCTTACTTCACTAAAACAAATCCACCTTCTCCACTTTTTTTTATTCCAGCCGTGGCTTCTCTATGGTGCTGGATGTGCATGTGGCTGCTTTCTTTTTTTTTTTCTTTGCTATCCAATAAAGCCAAGCTGTTGTATGCCTTGTTTAAGAGTGTTGGGAGGTTTTAGCACTGTCCAATTATCAATTCCTAGCCACCACAAGTACCCAACAGCAAGCAAATGCAAACAGATTAGAAATCACTCAAACAGTAAGCATTGGACTGACATAGGGGAGTAAAAAAAATACTGGGAACAGAAAAGAACGAATTTGAACAAAATAAAAACTATACGTGAAAATAGACATCCATACGAAACTATGAAAAAAAATTGCATGGAAAATGGATAAGAATTGAACTCAAACGAGGACACACAAGTTGACACAACTTTCACGCAGCACTGTGCGAAAATTGAAATGACTGAGATGCATTGGGCTCAATTGCCATTTCTCATTTAACCTTCAAATGTCCCAAATTGTATCTCCAAATTTTCCTTGTAAAATAATTAGCTCAGATAATTCAAATTAGTTAAAATAAGAATTTCCGATCAAATTTAGCACAATTAAGAAAAATAGGATAATACCGGACGTTTTAGCACAATTCCCTGATTAAATTCGGTACAATAAGCTAAGTGAAATTGAGAAAATATTGATTCATCAATGGGTCATCCCAAACATAATACTTAGCATCACTCTTAATTTTAGCAATCTGAGCACGTGATACTAAGGGAGGAAAAACAGAAGCAACCAAATAATTTACAATGTGTGCAAACCAAGGAGTGGGGTGAGAATAAGAAATCATCAACAAACTCTCATCAGGAAAGTCATCCTGGATGGGCAACACATCAACTTTATTCCCAGCTTTCTCAATCCGGCTAAGGTGGTCTGCAACCAAACTTTGTTCTCCACTCCGGTCTTCAATCTGCAAGTCAAACTCTTGGAGCAGTAGCATCCACCTGATCAATCTAGGCTTTGACTCAGCCTTTTTCAACAAAAACTTTAGAGCTGCATGGTCAGTATACACAATAACAGGTGATCCAAGCAAATATGACCTAAACTTATCAAGGGCAAAAACAATTGCCAACAACTCTTTTTCAGTGGTGGTATAATTTGCTTGGGCAGCATCCAAAGTGCGTGAAGCATAGTAGATCAATCTCGGCAACTTGTCAATTTTCTGTGTCAAGACAGCCCCCAATGCATAATTAGACGCATCACACATGAGCTCAAATGGGGCTGTCCAATTCGGTGCTTGAATGATAGGGGTGGTGGTCAAAGCTTCCTTCAGGCAATCAAATGCCTGCTTGCATCTGTCATCAAAAGCAAAGTCAATATCCTTCTGCAGCAGTCTGGACAAGGGGAGTGATGAGAGGGTCGCACCTCCCAACAAAAGTTGTGCATAAAAGAATGCAGTATAGACTAGGAAGTGACTCCTAGGTCGTCTCTCAAGGACCAAATTTGGTTCAAGTCTCAGATCAAACACGTGGTGGGGGGGTTTTGAAAGATTTTTTTTTGTGAATGCCACTGAACTTAAATAAGACACTAATGCAAACGGAAACGTAAAAACGGTCTCAATCACAAAATTAAAGCGGTTGGTCACTAAAGCTAACATTACTTTTAAATTAAAGGAGTGAAAATTAACCAATTTAAAGGAGTGAAAATTAACTTTGAGATGATTAACATTGAAAGGAGAATATGGTAATTAAGCAAAGATCACTTAAAAATTAGCAAGCATTCAAACCTAAGTGTATGCAATGTGAAAATTGTAACCTAATTAAGTGTAAGATTAAGCATTTAAAATAATATAAAAGTAGACCCTTGGAGCTCCTCTGGACGTGGCAGCAGCTCCCTTCCGTCACCGTGCACCACACATTTCCCTACTCTACTTCTTCATTCTCTTGCACACCATTCCAGCCGAGAATTGGATGCTCCAAGAAATTCATCACCGAGTGTGCACTTCTGCAGCCGTGACACACCTTTCTCCATCTAATTATCATGCTTCACTTCCAAAGAAAGAACGGCTCATTTCACCTTGCTCAAGAAAAATAAAAAAACGTGCATACTCCCAGGCCGTGACACCTTGCGCGTGCTGCTTCCAAAAAAAATTCAAATAAAAATCCCATCCAGACCGTGTCCTAAAAAGCAGAACCAAATCTGCACCCCTTGGTTCAAACGTCCGTGCACACCATACTCCCATCACCTCTTCATTCCAACCATAGCACCTAATGAATCCTCTCATTCAGCACCGCTCCATTCTCTTTCTCCTACACTTCGAATCATTCAACGCCCTTCATTCTAACACTGCTTCGCTTCTCTTCCAGCTCAACATGTGCATCCCCTTCTAAGTTTCCAGCCGTGCTTCCAAATGAGTCACCTCTTTAGTTCTCATTCCATAATGTCACACCACTGCTGCTCCAACTCTTCACCGTGTAAAGTGTGCTTTAAACCAAATACAATGCTTCAACAAATTAATCATCCAAGCTGGACCATCATTCTCCAGTCATGGAGTGCACACCAACACTGGAAATCTCTATTCCCAGCTCCACGTCACTGACACACCGAGAAAGGAAGGAAGCTTCTGGAATGAAAGAAAAACGAGAGCTTTCCCAAGGAACCGAATGCTTCTCCAGGTGTACCCAACGTTCAACGTTTCTCTAAAAGAAAAAATAATATTGCTTGAACCAAAGAAAATGAAAATGCCAATGAGTAAATCATCCAAATTTAAATGAAGTTCTTTCATCCATTTCCAACGTGAATACACTCTCCAGCTCTCACATTCCCCAAAACGTTCAAAGCAAAAGCCAAAAAAACCAAAACCGAGAGCTGGGAGTGAGTGGCGGCTCTTGTTTCCAAGGGCCGTGGGTCACCTTTAATAAGGGTGGGGTCCACACAAAAACCCTAAGGTGCCAAGTCATTTTTCCTTCACATTTTGGGTCTAGTCTACTTTACCAAAAATTGTCCCTAAATGTAAAAGTTGATACAGAAATTCTAAACTACTGAATTACAATTTAATTAATTCTAAAATGTCTGTGTGGAGAGTCTTGAATTTAATTGGCATTCTTCCTGATGTCCCAAAATGTATTTCAAAATTTTTCCTGCACTTCAAAAATGCACTTAATCAGCTCAGAAAATCCAAATTAGCACAATTACAAATTTCCGACCAAATTCAGCAGAATTCAGAAAACGTGGAAATAACAAACAATTAAACACAATTCCCTGGTTTATTTAAGTGCAATAAACTAAATATAATTCAAGAAATAACGACTCATCAAAATAGACCACACTTAGTCTTTTGCACTCCTGGGCAAAACCAAAACGAAAACCAGGGAACTACTCAACATCAGGGAGCTGACACAGACTCGACAGACAGACAACAAAGACTCCAAAACAGAAACACAGTTGCACAATTCTCACAAAATCTGGACGGTAAAAGGTATAGGCAGAATCCCACACAGAGTCAATGAAAGCAAATACTCAAAGAATCATCCAAACAGTTCAGTACAAGGAAAACATTCAATCAGTTCAAGAGATGAATCAAAAGCAACAGAGCCTCACAGATTCACATAATCAGTGTTTCTCTCAAGTGTTTAAGGTAAATCAATGTCACTCAATGCACTCAAGAAAGCAATCACAAACAGACTTGGCAAGCCTCTAATATCAACACTCAAGCACATACGCATGTTCAAATCAAAAGGTCTTTTCATGGTTGTAATGGGGCCAAGGACAAGGGAGGATATATTTGGATAAGAAGCTACAAACCATAAGGAACAGAGGAGCAATGGGGAACAAGTGTAAACACATTCAAACACACCCACAACCTCTAATTCCATCCTCTTCTTGACTCCATTATTCACAATTATTCACTATTTTTTTTTATTTTTCTGCTCTTCTTTTTTTTCATCCTGTCTCTTTTCTTTTCTCTCTTTTCAAAACAAAACTGTAAAAGACAAGATACACATATATTTACCAAAACAAAACAAGAAGAGGAACCAACTAGCTAACTCATCAGAAACCCCCAAGAGACCACACTTGTTCCCAAAACACTTCCAAAGCTCCAAAATTCCCTAAGGTTAAGGTAATCATGGTTTTTCACTTAGGGCTAGTGTATGAGCTTCAAAACAAAGAAATGGGGGAAAGTATAGGTGATGGACAAATTTATGAACACCAAATTATGATGTCACAAACTTGTTTTCAATCGGCATGTATGACCGAATCGTTCAAGTAATAAACTTGGTAAGACCAAGTATCGTTCTTCCCAATGGACTCACGGCCTAGTTTAGTTATGTGGTTTCTTGATTAGCTAAGACTTACAGACGAAATATTTGGGGTTTAAGATGCAAGACAGAAAATAAACATGTATGCATGAATTTTGATCAATGGCAAAAAGCAAAAGATAAACACTTTCAATGAAATATAGATATGAATATGTTGTTGGGGGTCAATTTCATCTTATCCACTCTCATATATTTTTAGGAATTCAACAGTCAAATCATCATTGTTAATGCCACTCTCTAATGTACCTTTCCAGAAGGCTTCTCCCTAATCACGAGTTCATACAATTCCTAGCATTCCTAATGATCAGTTCATAAGTGCAGGAGCTTAATGACAACCAATATAAAATTGGGAGAAATTCCCCGGATCTAGACTTCCCCGTACGTGCTCGTATCGACAAAACCAATAATCATACATCGAATGAGTTAAACAATGCAAGCATTAAGCAAAGAGGAAAAACCCTAACTAATGATGAAAAGAAAGCATAAGTCTTAATTAAAAGATGTAAAAACAGATTCCATATATGAGAGTTTCACAAGATTACATTGATTCCCCAACAAACATACAGAGTTTAGTTCACCATATTCATGGTGAACCTAGATGAATTACAATGAAAGAATGAAAGAAGAAACCCTAAAAAGGTGAAGAGGAAGCCTCAGCATCCAAGATCCTCCTTCAAAGGGGTGGAAGAGAGAGTGTTCGCTTCGTTCCAGCCAAAGATGCCTAACCCTAGGAAACCCTAAAGCTTATATATCATTCGTAAATTACAAAAAGTCAAGTCCAAGCCCATTAAAGTGCCGCTCAGCGGTAAAATACCGCTCAGCGGTGAGTGCGTGACTTGTTTTCTCCCCTCAGCGGCCATTTTGCCCCTCAGCGGACCTCACGTGACTTCCAGAGTGCCGCTCAGCGGTAAACTGCCGCTGAGCGGTGACTTCGGCTTCTCCTTTTTGCACTTTTTGTTGTCTTTTCTGATTTCAACTCTCTCCTTCTTCACTTCTTTCACCAAATTCACCTTAAAACCTGCACAAAAACACTGAAATCAAGCATAAACCTGTCCAGCTCTCTTATTTCCAAAAATATAAAGAAAAGCATGATTTCAAGCTAGTTTCTAAGTGTAAAGGTTGCTTTTAGTGTCAATTTTAATCATAAAAATAACAGTTTTTCAACTGTTATCACAACCCCAAACTTAAAACTTTGCTTGTCCTCAAGCAAATAAGATGTAACTCAATCTTCAACCAATTCATATGATGGTTCACTCATTCAAAAACTCTCTTTTTCAAGATAAGTAACAACTTCACTCAAACTTATGACCAAGAGTTTAATCAAGATGTGCACATGTTTTAGTGTTCACAAAGTCATTTAAATTCCAACAAATGCTATTCTCATGAATGATCAATCAATTAAGCATGGATGTTCATGTGTTCATGTAATATTTCCTCACTAAGTCAAGTGTTTCACTCACACTCAAGTGTATAAGAGATGATCACTCATTCACTCTACTATCACAATGTCACATGAATCAAATTTGCCTTTCATTTTACCACAATCAAAAACATTCACAAGCATGCATCATCACAAGGACTTTTCTATGGCTTATAATGTGGCTGGGCTAACAAGAAAATTGGTTTTTCTGGATCACAAAATCCTTGAGTTAAGTGAATCATACAACACAATCATCTTATTCTTTTCCAACTTTCTTTTGCCTTTGCATTGAGCTTTGCTTCTTTTTCTTTTCTTTTCTTTTTCTATGCATATTCTTACTTTTTAGCTCTTAGCTCAATGCTTTTCATGTTTTCCCAACAACCCCAAACTTGAACATTTAACAATACCACACAAGATCTTCTACTTAACTCAAGGTAAAGATTTTTCAATCAAAGGTTTCAGTGTATATTCAAGGCTAAGGGTTCAAAAGGATTGAACACAAAGTGTTCTCTTTTAGTGGGCTAACTTTTACAAATTTGGCCAATAAAAAGGTTTCCAACAAACGACCTTGATCATATGATGCAAAACAAGCAATTGATTCAATCATAGAAAACCTGGACAAAATCATTCATGCTTTCAAAGTAATAGCATTCAACAATAACAACTCTGGAGCTCAAAATCTCACATATAAGCTCATTCACATTTGACATACACATCTTGCTTAATTTCACAATCACAATCATGATATCATGCATTTGTTCACAAAGCTTGTGAATCACCTGTATAAGCATTTTAATGTGCACATCATCTCAACATCAATTAATCATAAGCATCATTCAGTATTACTTATCACACAATCACAGTTAATAGCAAACCATCACAAGAAACCAGGTTTCAAATAGAGTACATCAAACCCTAATCTAAAAACAAAAACAAATAAGTTCAGAAAACTTAAACCACAAAAGCATAATCATATGATAGCATTTATCAGTAAATGCTATCTCAGCTCCTCATCAGTCTGAGCTGTCCTCTGTATCTTCCTCTTCCTCTTCATCTTCATCATCTTCAAATGCATCATCATCATCAGCTTCATCTTCTTCCATCTCTCTAGATGAAGCTTCAGCTGCTCCAGCTCCTCCAGCTCCTCCTCCATGCACTGGCTCCTCTGGCCAAGCTACCACATTATGGAATTCATCCATAGTCCACCTGTGGGCTGGAGGTGTATCATACATCCCCACAATCATCTCAGCAGTGGCCACCTGCCCTCTGTGAATGGACTGCAACTGAGCACCTATAAGAGACATGTACATGTCCCTCATCTGGAATGGTTCTGCTTCATGTGTATCAGCAGATGTCTGGCTCTGTGCTGGCCCTCTCTCTCTACGAGCCCGGCATGGTGGAACTGGCTGAGCTGCATCATCACCTCCACAGTACTGTCTATAATAGGCCTCATCAATAGCTTTTCTTGGCCTCTCAAATGGTGGAGCAGAAGTGTCCACCCCAGCTATCTTGCAAAGGTGCGTGATCAAAGAAGGATGTCCCAGTGGTGCTTTGTTGTTTGAAGTATTGGCGCACACACTAATCTCATCAGCTATCACCTGCCCAATATTAACATTCAAGTTTCTGATAGCACAATAGATGAAGAATGCCCTACTGAGAGTAATATCTGACACATGTGAACATGGCTGAATGTTGGCATGAGAAAACGCCATCCAATACTTTGCAAGAGGAGTCAAATCTGTCCTCCTAATGTTAACCACTGAGCCAGATCGATTCCTTTGGAAGTGTCCTCCAGGTATACATGTAACACCCCGATTTAGGCGTTACAATTTATTTTTCCACAAAATACATATGTAATTTGTCTTTAACAAATTTCAACACCCATAAAATATTAAGTTCTTTATTACAGCACAAGTCTTCTGAAAATAAAATCCCACACAGTTCATAAACTTCTGAAATTTAAAATTTCCCACAGTTCGGAATTTCAAACACAGATTTATTTTAGAAATTCCCCATGTCTCCTTTTTCCCACAGATCTCTCATCTTCTAAGCAAGTCCAGAACCATCTGCTAATCCATCTGATATAGTTTCTGCTCCCGTATAAGATCACACATTATACGATCATCGCATTCACATGCACAAACACAAACAGTAGGGTGAGCTAACCGATTCAAGAAATATACATCATCCACAATCTTACTAACATCACAAGTGTGGCAATCAGTCAAGTACATACATCTCAAACATACTCAGAAACCAACTATTACACTGATACTTTATAATATTTCTCCAGTCAAAATCATCAGTCGATTTACTCGAGTTAATACAACATTTTATTAATCTGCTTACTTACCAAAGCACAGCAGTCAACCATCCTTCTGTCTACTTACCAAAGTAGTATAACCATGATATACTGATTACTTACCAAAGTAATCTAACAAGGTGATTTTTATTATCTACTTACCAAAGTAGTACAACAAGGTGATATTGTCTACTTACCAAAGTAGCACAATAAGGTGATATCGTCTACTTACCAAAGTAGCACAAAACAAGGTCTTCTGCCTACTTACCAAAGTAGCACAAACCAAGTTCTTCTGCCTACTTACCAAAGTAGCGCAGCAAGACAATACTGTCTACTTACCAAAGTAGCACAGTATAGTTAATCTGCCTACTTATCAAAGTAGCCCGATTTATATCATTCTTTTTATCTCTTCATTCATCATCTCATCCTGCCTACTTATCAAAGTAGCGCAAATCACCCTGCTTACTTACCAAAGTAACGCAGACCCAACATCTACTCGCCTACTTATCAAAGTAGCGCAAACCAACATCATTTACATTATTTCAACAAATTATACATAATCGACCACAACCCATCCAAAACTAATCATACTCAACAAGCATAAGAAAACCGGTGAACTTTTCTCAATTCCCTTCTGTCTACTTACCAATGTAGTACAAATTAACCAAGTTACATTTTCCTAACATATTATTCATAACCAATCACATGTCATCTCAACCACTAATCCCAAACCAATCATGCTTAACAAGTACATAATAACCAATCAACATATCTCAGTTTCAATTCTGCCTACTTACCAAAGTAGCACAAATTAACCAAATTACCTTTTTCAATATATTATTTATCGACGATCTGAACCAATCAAACTAATCAACAACATGTTTAGATCATATTGTAAGCTTTTCAGTCCAATCCAATGGTTAATGAGGCGGAAATCATCAATTTTGTATAAATGATCCAAAAACATAAATTAAACAGTATTGAGATCCCTGAGAAGGTACGAAATTAATATCTCTAAATCTGTAACTCCGATCTAACATCCGAACGGTCGAAGTATGCCACTATTTCTTAGGAACAACATACTAAAAATTCAGGGTAATCCAACGGCTAAATAAGTAGATATGGAGGTTTTTACCGAGGTAACTCAGCGACAGAAATTTAAGTGGTTCTCGGTTTAACTCAAAATGCGAAATGAATTCCTCTAATCTCAGACATCTAATTCCAAATCTGAACGCTCAAGATCACTTAATATGTCTTATGAACTACATACTAAAGTCTGGGCTCAATCTAACGGTAAATGAAATATCTATGAAATTTTTACCATGATAACTTAAGAACAGAATTACAGTATTCATCCGATTGTTTCAAACTTTCGAAATTTCTTTCTCTAAACACAGACCTTCAATTACAAATCCGATCGGTCAAGTTGTAGTAATATGTCTTAGGAATCATATATCAAATTTTGAGGTTGATCTAACGGTCCAATAGGTCAGAATCAATATTATACCGAGACAACTCAGTAACAGAACTACAAGGGTAACTAATTTACTCAAACTTGCAGTATTTATTTCTCCAAGTACAGACTTCTATTTTCAAATCCGAACGGTCAAAGTTTAGTAATAGGTCTTAGGATTCACATACTAAAATCTTAGCTAAATCCAACGGTGAAAATAATTAATAGAAATTTTTCACCATAGTAACTCGAAAATAAGAAATTATAATCTTGTAAACCAAATTTTACACAAGTCAATATATAACTACCATTACCAAATTTAAACACATTCCTACTCATATTCATGATCATAATCAAGAAAGGATTAGCTCCCCTACCTCTTCTCCTTGCAAGAAATTCTTCACTCTTGATACACCTAGACCACCACCCTTGCTTGCTCTCCTTCTCAAATGTAAAAGTATTTTGTAACTTAAATCTTATTTCTCTTGCCCTCTCTTCTGGCCGTATAGGTGCTATATAAGGAGAAATAAATTCTCTTTGGCAGCTGGCTTAGCAATCATTCCATAAGAAAATAATGGAAAATGAAGGGTCCCATGTAAGAAATTTTTACACCCATGATTGAAAGCCTTGCACTCATGTTTCACGGAAAGCCAATTTCCATAATTCAAGTTTTGTCTTCTTCTTCTTTTCACATTATTATTTTATTTTATTTATGACCCTCCTTTGATCAAACATGGACCACACAATTTGCATTAAATTTAAATAACTAATACAAGACAATCAAGCTAAACAAAATGGTGGACAAAATACAAATAATAGTATTTATCTTACATATGAATGCACACCCTAATTAATTATTCAAAACCACAACATTCATAAAATTATTTTGATTTTTCTATGGGTCTTACATTCACCCCAACTCCAAAAATTTTCGTCCTCGAAAATTAAGATGTTACCCAAACAAATGAGGGTATTCTTTTATCATATAATCCTCTAGCTCCCATGTCATCTCCTGGGTTTCCTCGTTCCAAAGTACCTTCACTGTACGAATTTCCTTTCCCCGTAACTTCTTTGTTTGAACTTCTAACACTCTTACTGGCATCACTTCGATAGTAAGATCTTCACGCACTTGAATGTCATCTGTTTCCAAAACATGAGTCGGATCAGAGACATACTTCCTCAGCTGCGACACGTGGAACACATTATGCAAGTTCGCCAACTGTGGTGGTAATGCTACCTCATATGCTACTGGTCCAATCCTCCTAAGAATATCGTAAGGACCAAGAAACTTTGGTGACAACTTCCTTGATTTAATAGCCCTACCTATGCCGGTAATCGGTGTCACACGTAGAAACACATGATCTCCTTCGCTGAATTCAAGAGGTCTTCTTCTCTTGTCTGCATAAGATTTTTGTCGACTTTGTGTTGCACGCATCCGGTCTTGTATCAACTTGACTTTTTCTGTCGTTTGCTGTAATAACTCGGGACCTACTGAAATTGTTTCTCCATCCTGAAACCAGCACAAAGGTGTCCTGCACCTTCTCCCATACAATGCTTCATACGGTGCCATTCCAATGCTTGCATGAAAGCTGTTGTTGTATGTGAATTCCACCAAAGGCAATACCTCACTCCAACCTCCCAAGTGATCCAATACACACGTTCTCAGCAGATCTTCCAATGACTGAATAGTCCTTTCAGTTTGTCCATCTGTTTGAGGATGATATGCTGAACTCATTCTTAACTTTGAACCCAAAGCCTCTTGCAATTGCTGCCAGAACCTTGACGTAAACCTTGGATCCCGATCTGAGACAATGCTATTTGGTACACCATGCAATCTCACTATTTCCTGAATATACAACTCTGCCAATTTCTGCATTGACATTCTTAGGTTGATTGGCAAAAAGTGAGCACTTTTCGTCAATCGATCAACTATCACCCAAATGGAATCATGACCCTTCAATGATCTTGGTAAGTGAGTTACAAAGTCCATCGAGATGCTGTCCCATTTCCATTGGGGAATATCCAAATGTTGTAACATTCCACCTGGCCTTTGATGTTCTATCTTAGCCTTCTGACATACCAAACAAGAAGATACAAAATTTGCCACATCCTTTTTCATCCCACTCCACCAGAAAGATTCTTTCAAGTCTTTGTACATCTTAGTCATACCGGGATGTATGCTAAGACGACTCTTGTGTCCTTCTTCTAGAATCATCTTCTTCAACTCATCCTTTGCTGGAATGCAGACTCTATTTTTAAAACGAATAATACCATCTAATCCCAAATTGAAGTCTTTAGCTTGATTCGTTCCCAACAATTCCACCGTATCTTGTAGACATGTGTCTTCCTTTTGTCCCACTTTGATCTTTTCCAAGAAATCATTTGTGATCTTTAAATGACAACACCAAAGGTGATCTTGGCTCAACTTCAATCCCAAGTTCATATCTCTGAACTTCTCTATTAACTCAAACTCCTTCACCATCAAAGCTGACATATGCATTCGCTTCCTACTCAAAGCATCGGCTACAACATTTGCCTTCCCTGGATGGTACTGTAACTCAAAATTAAAGTCCTTCAAATACTCCATCCATCTTCTCTGCCTCATGTTCAACTCCTTCTGATCGAAGAGATACTTCAAACTCTTGTGATCACTAAAGATTTGAAAATGTGATCCGTACAAATAATGCCTCCAAGTCTTCAAAGCAAAAACCACAGCCGCTAACTCGATGTCGTGCGTCGGATAGTTCCTTTCATGTACCTTCAACTGTCTCGATGCATAAGCTACTGGTCGCTTCTCCTGCATCAATACACAACCGAGCCCATGGTATGAGGCATCACAAAACACTTCAAAAACTTTAGAAGTATCAGGAACTGCTAATACTGGAGCACTTGTCAACCGTTTCTTCATCTCTTCAAAATTTGTTTCACACTTGTCGGTCCATAAGAAAGGTTGTTCTTTACGAGTCAATTGCGTCAAAGGACCCACTATCTTGGAGAAACCTTCGACGAACTTCCTGTAGTAACCAGCTAGGCCCACAAAACTTCTTACTTCTGAAACCGTCTTTGGACGTTCCCACTTTAGCACTGCCTCCACCTTCGTTGGATCTACAGAAATTCCTTTGGCAGAAATCACGTGGCCAAGGAATTGTATTTCCTCCAACCAAAATTCACATTTAGATAATTTCCCAAACAATTGATGCTTCCTAAGAGTTTCCAACACAATCCTCAAATGTTCAGCATGTTCTTCACGATCCCTTGAATATATAAGAATATCGTCTATGAACACAACAACGAATTTATCTAGCCACGGTCGAAATATTCGATTCATGTAATCCATGAATATAGCAGGAGCATTGGTCACTCCAAACGGCATCACCACATACTCGTAGTGACCATAACGTGACCTGAAAGCCGTCTTCTGACTATCCTCTGGCTTGACCAAGATCTGATGGTAACCAGACCTCAGGTCAATCTTTGAAAACACACCAGCTCCTCGCAACTGATCCAACAAGTCATCAATTCTTGGCAGTGGGTACTTGTTCTTAATCGTCAACTTGTTCAGCTGTCGATAGTCAATGCACAACCTTGAACTACCATCTTTCTTCTTTACTAACAAGACTGGAGCTCCCCATGGTGACACACTCGGCCTGATAAACTTCTTCTCTAGTAGATCCTCAATTTGTCTCTTCAGCTCAGCTAGCTCTGTCGGAGCCATCCTATACGGAGCCATAGACACTGGTCCAGCTCCTGGTACCAAGTCTATAGAGAACTCCACTTCCCTGCTCGGCGGCAACCCTAGTACTTCATCTGGAAAGACATCCTCGAACTCTTCCACTACCGGAATACCCGTCGTCTGAACCTTAAAATGTTTCTGCTCTTGAGCTACCAGCACAAAACACATGGCCCCATCACTAACATCCTTTAGAACTTCTTTGGTTGAGATCAGTTCTAAACCATCCGAGTCTGGAAAAACCAATCGTTGTTGTCCACAGTCAAGAAGAACGTGATTGGAGGTCAACCAATCCATTCCCAGAATTACATCTAAGCCTTCGAGAGGTAAGGAGATCAAGTTCACTTTGAACTTGCGTCCGTAGACTACAATCGGGCATCCAACACAGATTGAACTGGTTGAGATCTGACCCGATGTTGGTGTAGAAACCATCAATTCATACCTTAGATTACTCACCGGTATACTGAAGTCTTTCAAACAAGTAGAAGAAACAAAGGAGTGCGTAGCTCCGGAATCAAACAATACATGCACACATTTACCAAACAAAAGACATGTGTCAAGGATGAGATTACCTGGCTTTGCAGCCTCTTCACCGGTCAAAGCGAAAACTCTTCCAGCTATCTTGGGCTTCACGCCTGAAGAACTTGGTTGTTGTGGTGCATATGCTATCTTCTTCTCAGGACAAACATGAGCGAAATGTCCTGGCTTGTTACACACAAAGCACCTCTTCTCTTCAACCTTCACTCCAGAGAGCTTAGGACAATCCTTCTTGTAGTGCGCACCACCGCATTCAAAACATTTCACAGCTGTTCGCAAAAGCGGTTGGGGTCGCTGATATGGCTTCTTCCATGGCTTTCCTCTAATAAACTTGTCCTTCTGAGTCTTGTCAACTCGGTTTCGGTTCATTTCCAGTAACTCCACCTTTTTTGTCTTCTCAACTAAGGCTGGAAACTTCTTGATTTCAAGAGGTACAATCATTCTCCTCAGGTCATACCTCAGACCCTGCTCAAATCTTTGACACTTCCACCCTTCCGTCATGTGCTGACTATAAAAACGGATAAGATACTCAAACCTGTCGATGTATTCTTGCACTGACATCCCACTTTGACGCAAGGCCAAGAACTCTTGCTCCCTTTCGATCTTGGCACTAGTCGGGAAGTACTTTTCCAAAAACTTGTCCTTGAAACTGTTCCAAGTAATAGCCTCTTCATCAGATTCCATCAGTCGTTTCATACCATCCCACCAGTACTCTGCTTCCTCTTTCAGTATGAAGGTTGCGTAATCTAATTTTTCCTCATCTGTGCATTTGATTACATGAAAGATCTTCTCAATGTCCTTGATCCAAGCATCCGCTTTATCTGGCGTAGCCCTTCCATTGAACCTTGTTGGGTCGTGCCTTAGAAAGTCATTCAGCCTCGAATGAGTCCTCGGTTCCTGAGTGGTATGTTGCCTTTCCATTGCGTTGATCATCCGATCAACAGCCCGATTAAAATCATCAATTGGAGGTGTTTGACCAACATTGTTAGATCTACGTGCCATGTTCTACCATATACGTCAAAAGAAATTAATTTAAACACAAGTCAAAACAATGTATATCTCTACCTTTCAAACCAACGCTCTCCAAAAGAGCTACAAAATCACCACAACAAATCACAGAGTCACACAACAGAAGTTAACGAGCTCACTTCCCAAAAGCCCCAAAAGATTTTCGAAAACCATTGCTCTGATACCAAACAGTGTAACACCCCGATTTAGGCGTTACAATTTATTTTTCCACAAAATACATATGTAATTTGTCTTTAACAAATTTCAACACCCATAAAATATTAAGTTCTTTATTACAGCACAAGTCTTCTGAAAATAAAATCCCACACAGTTCATAAACTTCTGAAATTTAAAATTTCCCACAGTTCGGAATTTCAAACACAGATTTATTTTAGAAATTCCCCATGTCTCCTTTTTCCCACAGATCTCTCATCTTCTAAGCAAGTCCAGAACCATCTGCTAATCCATCTGATATAGTTTCTGCTCCCGTATAAGATCACACATTATACGATCATCGCATTCACATGCACAAACACAAACAGTAGGGTGAGCTAACCGATTCAAGAAATATACATCATCCACAATCTTACTAACATCACAAGTGTGGCAATCAGTCAAGTACATACATCTCAAACATACTCAGAAACCAACTATTACACTGATACTTTATAATATTTCTCCAGTCAAAATCATCAGTCGATTTACTCGAGTTAATACAACATTTTATTAATCTGCTTACTTACCAAAGCACAGCAGTCAACCATCCTTCTGTCTACTTACCAAAGTAGTATAACCATGATATACTGATTACTTACCAAAGTAATCTAACAAGGTGATTTTTATTATCTACTTACCAAAGTAGTACAACAAGGTGATATTGTCTACTTACCAAAGTAGCACAATAAGGTGATATCGTCTACTTACCAAAGTAGCACAAAACAAGGTCTTCTGCCTACTTACCAAAGTAGCACAAACCAAGTTCTTCTGCCTACTTACCAAAGTAGCGCAGCAAGACAATACTGTCTACTTACCAAAGTAGCACAGTATAGTTAATCTGCCTACTTATCAAAGTAGCCCGATTTATATCATTCTTTTTATCTCTTCATTCATCATCTCATCCTGCCTACTTATCAAAGTAGCGCAAATCACCCTGCTTACTTACCAAAGTAACGCAGACCCAACATCTACTCGCCTACTTATCAAAGTAGCGCAAACCAACATCATTTACATTATTTCAACAAATTATACATAATCGACCACAACCCATCCAAAACTAATCATACTCAACAAGCATAAGAAAACCGGTGAACTTTTCTCAATTCCCTTCTGTCTACTTACCAATGTAGTACAAATTAACCAAGTTACATTTTCCTAACATATTATTCATAACCAATCACATGTCATCTCAACCACTAATCCCAAACCAATCATGCTTAACAAGTACATAATAACCAATCAACATATCTCAGTTTCAATTCTGCCTACTTACCAAAGTAGCACAAATTAACCAAATTACCTTTTTCAATATATTATTTATCGACGATCTGAACCAATCAAACTAATCAACAACATGTTTAGATCATATTGTAAGCTTTTCAGTCCAATCCAATGGTTAATGAGGCGGAAATCATCAATTTTGTATAAATGATCCAAAAACATAAATTAAACAGTATTGAGATCCCTGAGAAGGTACGAAATTAATATCTCTAAATCTGTAACTCCGATCTAACATCCGAACGGTCGAAGTATGCCACTATTTCTTAGGAACAACATACTAAAAATTCAGGGTAATCCAACGGCTAAATAAGTAGATATGGAGGTTTTTACCGAGGTAACTCAGCGACAGAAATTTAAGTGGTTCTCGGTTTAACTCAAAATGCGAAATGAATTCCTCTAATCTCAGACATCTAATTCCAAATCTGAACGCTCAAGATCACTTAATATGTCTTATGAACTACATACTAAAGTCTGGGCTCAATCTAACGGTAAATGAAATATCTATGAAATTTTTACCATGATAACTTAAGAACAGAATTACAGTATTCATCCGATTGTTTCAAACTTTCGAAATTTCTTTCTCTAAACACAGACCTTCAATTACAAATCCGATCGGTCAAGTTGTAGTAATATGTCTTAGGAATCATATATCAAATTTTGAGGTTGATCTAACGGTCCAATAGGTCAGAATCAATATTATACCGAGACAACTCAGTAACAGAACTACAAGGGTAACTAATTTACTCAAACTTGCAGTATTTATTTCTCCAAGTACAGACTTCTATTTTCAAATCCGAACGGTCAAAGTTTAGTAATAGGTCTTAGGATTCACATACTAAAATCTTAGCTAAATCCAACGGTGAAAATAATTAATAGAAATTTTTCACCATAGTAACTCGAAAATAAGAAATTATAATCTTGTAAACCAAATTTTACACAAGTCAATATATAACTACCATTACCAAATTTAAACACATTCCTACTCATATTCATGATCATAATCAAGAAAGGATTAGCTCCCCTACCTCTTCTCCTTGCAAGAAATTCTTCACTCTTGATACACCTAGACCACCACCCTTGCTTGCTCTCCTTCTCAAATGTAAAAGTATTTTGTAACTTAAATCTTATTTCTCTTGCCCTCTCTTCTGGCCGTATAGGTGCTATATAAGGAGAAATAAATTCTCTTTGGCAGCTGGCTTAGCAATCATTCCATAAGAAAATAATGGAAAATGAAGGGTCCCATGTAAGAAATTTTTACACCCATGATTGAAAGCCTTGCACTCATGTTTCACGGAAAGCCAATTTCCATAATTCAAGTTTTGTCTTCTTCTTCTTTTCACATTATTATTTTATTTTATTTATGACCCTCCTTTGATCAAACATGGACCACACAATTTGCATTAAATTTAAATAACTAATACAAGACAATCAAGCTAAACAAAATGGTGGACAAAATACAAATAATAGTATTTATCTTACATATGAATGCACACCCTAATTAATTATTCAAAACCACAACATTCATAAAATTATTTTGATTTTTCTATGGGTCTTACATTCACCCCAACTCCAAAAATTTTCGTCCTCGAAAATTAAGATGTTACCCAAACAAATGAGGGTATTCTTTTATCATATAATCCTCTAGCTCCCATGTCATCTCCTGGGTTTCCTCGTTCCAAAGTACCTTCACTGTACGAATTTCCTTTCCCCGTAACTTCTTTGTTTGAACTTCTAACACTCTTACTGGCATCACTTCGATAGTAAGATCTTCACGCACTTGAATGTCATCTGTTTCCAAAACATGAGTCGGATCAGAGACATACTTCCTCAGCTGCGACACGTGGAACACATTATGCAAGTTCGCCAACTGTGGTGGTAATGCTACCTCATATGCTACTGGTCCAATCCTCCTAAGAATATCGTAAGGACCAAGAAACTTTGGTGACAACTTCCTTGATTTAATAGCCCTACCTATGCCGGTAATCGGTGTCACACGTAGAAACACATGATCTCCTTCGCTGAATTCAAGAGGTCTTCTTCTCTTGTCTGCATAAGATTTTTGTCGACTTTGTGTTGCACGCATCCGGTCTTGTATCAACTTGACTTTTTCTGTCGTTTGCTGTAATAACTCGGGACCTACTGAAATTGTTTCTCCATCCTGAAACCAGCACAAAGGTGTCCTGCACCTTCTCCCATACAATGCTTCATACGGTGCCATTCCAATGCTTGCATGAAAGCTGTTGTTGTATGTGAATTCCACCAAAGGCAATACCTCACTCCAACCTCCCAAGTGATCCAATACACACGTTCTCAGCAGATCTTCCAATGACTGAATAGTCCTTTCAGTTTGTCCATCTGTTTGAGGATGATATGCTGAACTCATTCTTAACTTTGAACCCAAAGCCTCTTGCAATTGCTGCCAGAACCTTGACGTAAACCTTGGATCCCGATCTGAGACAATGCTATTTGGCACACCATGCAATCTCACTATTTCCTGAATATACAACTCTGCCAATTTCTGCATTGACATTCTTAGGTTGATTGGCAAAAAGTGAGCACTTTTCGTCAATCGATCAACTATCACCCAAATGGAATCATGACCCTTCAATGATCTTGGTAAGTGAGTTACAAAGTCCATCGAGATGCTGTCCTATTTCCATTGGGGAATATCCAAATGTTGTAACATTCCACCTGGCCTTTGATGTTCTATCTTAGCCTTCTGACATACCAAACAAGAAGATACAAAATTTGCCACATCCTTTTTCATCCCACTCCACCAGAAAGATTCTTTCAAGTCTTTGTACATCTTAGTCATACCGGGATGTATGCTAAGACGACTCTTGTGTCCTTCTTCTAGAATCATCTTCTTCAACTCATCCTTTGCTGGAATGCAGACTCTATTTTTAAAACGAATAATACCATCTAATCCCAAATTGAAGTCTTTAGCTTGATTCGTTCCCAACAATTCCACCGTATCTTGTAGACATGTGTCTTCCTTTTGTCCCACTTTGATCTTTTCCAAGAAATCATTTGTGATCTTTAAATGACAACACCAAAGGTGATCTTGGCTCAACTTCAATCCCAAGTTCATATCTCTGAACTTCTCTATTAACTCAAACTCCTTCACCATCAAAGCTGACATATGCATTCGCTTCCTACTCAAAGCATCGGCTACAACATTTGCCTTCCCTGGATGGTACTGTAACTCAAAATTAAAGTCCTTCAAATACTCCATCCATCTTCTCTGCCTCATGTTCAACTCCTTCTGATCGAAGAGATACTTCAAACTCTTGTGATCACTAAAGATTTGAAAATGTGATCCGTACAAATAATGCCTCCAAGTCTTCAAAGCAAAAACCACAGCCGCTAACTCGATGTCGTGCGTCGGATAGTTCCTTTCATGTACCTTCAACTGTCTCGATGCATAAGCTACTGGTCGCTTCTCCTGCATCAATACACAACCGAGCCCATGGTATGAGGCATCACAAAACACTTCAAAAACTTTAGAAGTATCAGGAACTGCTAATACTGGAGCACTTGTCAACCGTTTCTTCATCTCTTCAAAATTTGTTTCACACTTGTCGGTCCATAAGAAAGGTTGTTCTTTACGAGTCAATTGCGTCAAAGGACCCACTATCTTGGAGAAACCTTCGACGAACTTCCTGTAGTAACCAGCTAGGCCCACAAAACTTCTTACTTCTGAAACCGTCTTTGGACGTTCCCACTTTAGCACTGCCTCCACCTTCGTTGGATCTACAGAAATTCCTTTGGCAGAAATCACGTGGCCAAGGAATTGTATTTCCTCCAACCAAAATTCACATTTAGATAATTTCCCAAACAATTGATGCTTCCTAAGAGTTTCCAACACAATCCTCAAATGTTCAGCATGTTCTTCACGATCCCTTGAATATATAAGAATATCGTCTATGAACACAACAACGAATTTATCTAGCCACGGTCGAAATATTCGATTCATGTAATCCATGAATATAGCAGGAGCATTGGTCACTCCAAACGGCATCACCACATACTCGTAGTGACCATAACGTGACCTGAAAGCCGTCTTCTGACTATCCTCTGGCTTGACCAAGATCTGATGGTAACCAGACCTCAGGTCAATCTTTGAAAACACACCAGCTCCTCGCAACTGATCCAACAAGTCATCAATTCTTGGCAGTGGGTACTTGTTCTTAATCGTCAACTTGTTCAGCTGTCGATAGTCAATGCACAACCTTGAACTACCATCTTTCTTCTTTACTAACAAGACTGGAGCTCCCCATGGTGACACACTCGGCCTGATAAACTTCTTCTCTAGTAGATCCTCAATTTGTCTCTTCAGCTCAGCTAGCTCTGTCGGAGCCATCCTATACGGAGCCATAGACACTGGTCCAGCTCCTGGTACCAAGTCTATAGAGAACTCCACTTCCCTGCTCGGCGGCAACCCTAGTACTTCATCTGGAAAGACATCCTCGAACTCTTCCACTACCGGAATACCCGTCGTCTGAACCTTAAAATGTTTCTGCTCTTGAGCTACCAGCACAAAACACATGGCCCCATCACTAACATCCTTTAGAACTTCTTTGGTTGAGATCAGTTCTAAACCATCCGAGTCTGGAAAAACCAATCGTTGTTGTCCACAGTCAAGAAGAACGTGATTGGAGGTCAACCAATCCATTCCCAGAATTACATCTAAGCCTTCGAGAGGTAAGGAGATCAAGTTCACTTTGAACTTGCGTCCGTAGACTACAATCGGGCATCCAACACAGATTGAACTGGTTGAGATCTGACCCGATGTTGGTGTAGAAACCATCAATTCATACCTTAGATTACTCACCGGTATACTGAAGTCTTTCAAACAAGTAGAAGAAACAAAGGAGTGCGTAGCTCCGGAATCAAACAATACATGCACACATTTACCAAACAAAAGACATGTGTCAAGGATGAGATTACCTGGCTTTGCAGCCTCTTCACCGGTCAAAGCGAAAACTCTTCCAGCTATCTTGGGCTTCACGCCTGAAGAACTTGGTTGTTGTGGTGCATATGCTATCTTCTTCTCAGGACAAACATGAGCGAAATGTCCTGGCTTGTTACACACAAAGCACCTCTTCTCTTCAACCTTCACTCCAGAGAGCTTAGGACAATCCTTCTTGTAGTGCGCACCACCGCATTCAAAACATTTCACAGCTGTTCGCAAAAGCGGTTGGGGTCGCTGATATGGCTTCTTCCATGGCTTTCCTCTAATAAACTTGTCCTTCTGAGTCTTGTCAACTCGGTTTCGGTTCATTTCCAGTAACTCCACCTTTTTTGTCTTCTCAACTAAGGCTGGAAACTTCTTGATTTCAAGAGGTACAATCATTCTCCTCAGGTCATACCTCAGACCCTGCTCAAATCTTTGACACTTCCACCCTTCCGTCATGTGCTGACTATAAAAACGGATAAGATACTCAAACCTGTCGATGTATTCTTGCACTGACATCCCACTTTGACGCAAGGCCAAGAACTCTTGCTCCCTTTCGATCTTGGCACTAGTCGGGAAGTACTTTTCCAAAAACTTGTCCTTGAAACTGTTCCAAGTAATAGCCTCTTCATCAGATTCCATCAGTCGTTTCATACCATCTCACCAGTACTCTGCTTCCTCTTTCAGTATGAAGGTTGCGTAATCTAATTTTTCCTCATCTGTGCATTTGATTACATGAAAGATCTTCTCAATGTCCTTGATCCAAGCATCCGCTTTATCTGGCGTAGCCCTTCCATTGAACCTTGTTGGGTCGTGCCTTAGAAAGTCATTCAGCCTCGAATGAGTCCTCGGTTCCTGAGTGGTATGTTGCCTTTCCATTGCGTTGATCATCCGATCAACAGCCCGATTAAAATCATCAATTGGAGGTGTTTGACCAACATTGTTAGATCTACGTGCCATGTTCTACCATATACGTCAAAAGAAATTAATTTAAACACAAGTCAAAACAATGTATATCTCTACCTTTCAAACCAACGCTCTCCAAAAGAGCTACAAAATCACCACAACAAATCACAGAGTCACACAACAGAAGTTAACGAGCTCACTTCCCAAAAGCCCCAAAAGATTTTCGAAAACCATTGCTCTGATACCAAACAGTGTAACACCCCGATTTAGGCGTTACAATTTATTTTTCCACAAAATACATATGTAATTTGTCTTTAACAAATTTCAACACCCATAAAATATTAAGTTCTTTATTACAGCACAAGTCTTCTGAAAATAAAATCCCACACAGTTCATAAACTTCTGAAATTTAAAATTTCCCACAGTTCGGAATTTCAAACACAGATTTATTTTAGAAATTCCCCATGTCTCCTTTTTCCCACAGATCTCTCATCTTCTAAGCAAGTCCAGAACCATCTGCTAATCCATCTGATATAGTTTCTGCTCCCGTATAAGATCACACATTATACGATCATCGCATTCACATGCACAAACACAAACAGTAGGGTGAGCTAACCGATTCAAGAAATATACATCATCCACAATCTTACTAACATCACAAGTGTGGCAATCAGTCAAGTACATACATCTCAAACATACTCAGAAACCAACTATTACACTGATACTTTATAATATTTCTCCAGTCAAAATCATCAGTCGATTTACTCGAGTTAATACAACATTTTATTAATCTGCTTACTTACCAAAGCACAGCAGTCAACCATCCTTCTGTCTACTTACCAAAGTAGTATAACCATGATATACTGATTACTTACCAAAGTAATCTAACAAGGTGATTTTTATTATCTACTTACCAAAGTAGTACAACAAGGTGATATTGTCTACTTACCAAAGTAGCACAATAAGGTGATATCGTCTACTTACCAAAGTAGCACAAAACAAGGTCTTCTGCCTACTTACCAAAGTAGCACAAACCAAGTTCTTCTGCCTACTTACCAAAGTAGCGCAGCAAGACAATACTGTCTACTTACCAAAGTAGCACAGTATAGTTAATCTGCCTACTTATCAAAGTAGCCCGATTTATATCATTCTTTTTATCTCTTCATTCATCATCTCATCCTGCCTACTTATCAAAGTAGCGCAAATCACCCTGCTTACTTACCAAAGTAACGCAGACCCAACATCTACTCGCCTACTTATCAAAGTAGCGCAAACCAACATCATTTACATTATTTCAACAAATTATACATAATCGACCACAACCCATCCAAAACTAATCATACTCAACAAGCATAAGAAAACCGGTGAACTTTTCTCAATTCCCTTCTGTCTACTTACCAATGTAGTACAAATTAACCAAGTTACATTTTCCTAACATATTATTCATAACCAATCACATGTCATCTCAACCACTAATCCCAAACCAATCATGCTTAACAAGTACATAATAACCAATCAACATATCTCAGTTTCAATTCTGCCTACTTACCAAAGTAGCACAAATTAACCAAATTACCTTTTTCAATATATTATTTATCGACGATCTGAACCAATCAAACTAATCAACAACATGTTTAGATCATATTGTAAGCTTTTCAGTCCAATCCAATGGTTAATGAGGCGGAAATCATCAATTTTGTATAAATGATCCAAAAACATAAATTAAACAGTATTGAGATCCCTGAGAAGGTACGAAATTAATATCTCTAAATCTGTAACTCCGATCTAACATCCGAACGGTCGAAGTATGCCACTATTTCTTAGGAACAACATACTAAAAATTTAGGGTAATCCAACGGCTAAATAAGTAGATATGGAGGTTTTTACCGAGGTAACTCAGCGACAGAAATTTAAGTGGTTCTCGGTTTAACTCAAAATGCGAAATGAATTCCTCTAATCTCAGACATCTAATTCCAAATCTGAACGCTCAAGATCACTTAATATGTCTTATGAACTACATACTAAAGTCTGGGCTCAATCTAACGGTAAATGAAATATCTATGAAATTTTTACCATGATAACTTAAGAACAGAATTACAGTATTCATCCGATTGTTTCAAACTTTCGAAATTTCTTTCTCTAAACACAGACCTTCAATTACAAATCCGATCGGTCAAGTTGTAGTAATATGTCTTAGGAATCATATATCAAATTTTGAGGTTGATCTAACGGTCCAATAGGTCAGAATCAATATTATACCGAGACAACTCAGTAACAGAACTACAAGGGTAACTAATTTACTCAAACTTGCAGTATTTATTTCTCCAAGTACAGACTTCTATTTTCAAATCCGAACGGTCAAAGTTTAGTAATAGGTCTTAGGATTCACATACTAAAATCTTAGCTAAATCCAACGGTGAAAACAATTAATAGAAATTTTTCACCATAGTAACTCGAAAATAAGAAATTATAATCTTGTAAACCAAATTTTACACAAGTCAATATATAACTACCATTACCAAATTTAAACACATTCCTACTCATATTCATGATCATAATCAAGAAAGGATTAGCTCCCCTACCTCTTCTCCTTGCAAGAAATTCTTCACTCTTGATACACCTAGACCACCACCCTTGCTTGCTCTCCTTCTCAAATGTAAAAGTATTTTGTAACTTAAATCTTATTTCTCTTGCCCTCTCTTCTGGCCGTATAGGTGCTATATAAGGAGAAATAAATTCTCTTTGGCAGCTGGCTTAGCAATCATTCCATAAGAAAATAATGGAAAATGAAGGGTCCCATGTAAGAAATTTTTACACCCATGATTGAAAGCCTTGCACTCATGTTTCACGGAAAGCCAATTTCCATAATTCAAGTTTTGTCTTCTTCTTCTTTTCACATTATTATTTTATTTTATTTATGACCCTCCTTTGATCAAACATGGACCACACAATTTGCATTAAATTTAAATAACTAATACAAGACAATCAAGCTAAACAAAATGGTGGACAAAATACAAATAATAGTATTTATCTTACATATGAATGCACACCCTAATTAATTATTCAAAACCACAACATTCATAAAATTATTTTGATTTTTCTATGGGTCTTACAATACACAGTACTCTCTCCACATCCTCATAATCAGCACCTTCCTCCATGCAAAGAGCAAACTGGCACTGCTCACCAGCCCATACAGTGTCCAGAAAGTTATTAATTGAATCAGGATCATACCTGATAGCATGACCTCTGACATAGCCCAAATAATTCTCAGCTGGATAATCACCAATCTTCTTTGCATTGGTGTAAAATTCCTTAACCACAGCTATGTTGGCAGGTGCAGGATAAGTGGCTAGCTTTCCCCAGTCATTCCCTAAAACTTGCTCTCCAAATTGAGGAGCAAGGTTAGGTATCATTCCAACCTTTCTCTCCATCAGAAGTCTCCTGTCCTGAACCACTTTAAAGTGCTTCTCATGTTTCCTAGAGAGGAACCTGCTAGAGTGGGGTTGCTCTGGTTCCTTTTCCTTTCTCTTGGTTGCCATGGTTTTCAATCTTTTTCCTGAAGATGATGCCATTCCTACATTCAAAACACAAATACAAAACCACAGAACATGATGTTAATCATTAGTAAAACAAAGAACACAACTCCTTTCGAAGCTAAACCATCGCTGAGGGCCAGAATTCCCCCTCAGCGCCACCAGTACCACATTCCATAACACAAAAAACCAGAAAAACCAAATCTGGCAGAGTGTCGCTCAGCGGCAGTTTACCCCTCAGCGGTAACTCTGCAGATTTTTGAAAATCTTGTTTTAAAGCTTTCCTAGCTCCACCCAAATGCAATTTTCAGTTTTCCAGTTCATAATCATGCAGTTTAATCGGTTCAAACATCAAATATATCATCAAATCATGCCAAGAAATCAAAACCCCTAAATCTTCATGCTTTGACAATCATATTCAAAATCAAAACCCTAGAATGAACAAAATGCATTTTACTTACTTGGGTGGAGATACTAGATGCAATGAGAATGCTTCCAAGCTAGAGTGCTCTCTTCCAACCCCAAACTTTGATGGCACACTAGTGAAAAAGTGAGTGGAAGAGAAATTTTCTTAAGAGGGAAGAGTGAAAAGATGTGGAAAACCTTGGAGAAGGTATGTGGGAGTGTTTGTGCAGAGAAAAATCTGAAAGTGTGAAAGAATACGCAGCTTAGGGTTTAAAAATACCCTAATGGGCTCGGGTCCCGCTAAGGGGAACTAAAACCCAATCTGCGAGAGTACCGCTCAGCGGTAACGTACCGCTCAGCGGCACTTTCGTGATGTGTTCTTCTCCTTCTTTTCTTAACCTACGTGCCTCCTAGACATGCCCCTCACTGGCTCCCTGCAATTCAATGTTCAAAATGCTTATGCAAACCCTAACTAAAACAAATCAACAAAAATATTCAATCAACTGGGTTGCCTCCCAGGTAGCGCTTGTTTAACGTTACGAGCCTGACCCAAAATCCACCAACACCCATCAGTAGGTGCAAAATTTTCTTACCAACACCCATCAGTAGGTGTTACATCCATAGTATCCTTCAGTAGATACTTAACCACCTAGCATCCTTCAGTAGATGCTATCTCCAACAAAATAATTACAAAACTAGTGTTCACAAATTAAAAATTACAAAACCAAAATAAAATCAAAAGTTCTTAAATCACTGGGTTGCCTCCCAGCAAGCGCTCTTTTAACGTCATTAGCTTGACCCAAGCTCAAGTTCCTTCTTCTTTTTCTTCTTTCTACTGAACTTCTTCAAAAATTTGATCAAACCAAGAACCTGTTGCAATGTCTCAATCATAGGAACTTTAATCTCCAATTTCTTGAAGATTTCCATAAAGCACTTGAATTTCTTTTCCTTCCTATGATTCTTCTTTAGATGAGGATGGGATTTTTCATATGATTCCTTCTTCTTTCCTCTCATCTTCTTTTTCTTACGCTTTCTCTCCTCAAATTTTCTCTTTTTCTTTTCTTTTATTTTTTTCTTCCCTTCTCTTTTTCTCCTCAACTTCTTTATTTTCACACAAATTTTCTTTCTCTCTTCTCTCTCAACCACCTCTTTTTCTTTTTTTTCATCTTTATCTTTCTCACTCAACTCTTCTTTCTCTTTTCTCTCTACCCTTTCCTCATCAAGAATCTTGTCACTTTCAGTGATAATGACTTGCCCTTCCTCCTTAAGGTTAACTTCAGTATTAACATCATCATTCAATCTCTGATTGATGTAACGAAGTTGCATCTCCATTCTTTTACATGATTCTTCAATGCTTTTCTGAGTAGAGTCGGAATTTTTCAAAAATCGTTGAAGGGTGTCCTCCAACCTATCCAAACTTCCTGATAGAAAGGGTTGTTGCTGCCATTGTTGTTGTGGTTGGTTCTCAAATTGTCCAACAGCTTGCCAAAATTGGCTTTGATCCATGCTTGAGTGAGGTTCCCACCAGTGGTTGAGATTACTTTGGTGGAATTGAGTGCCCATATAGTTAAATTCTTGACCAAATTGCATTCTGCAGACATTAGGCACAAAACCCTAAAAACAATTGTTAGCACAAAAAGATAGAGAAAAAAAAATCAAAGGATATAATTGAAAAGATAAGAAGATAGGAAATAAAAACAGAAAAAAAAAACAGAAAAATAAAATAAAATAAAATAAAATACAAACAGAAAATAAAATAAAATAAAATAAAATCTAATCTAATCAAATAAAATAAAATCAAATAAAAACCGAAAAATAAAAAACAAAAAATAAAAACAGAAAACAGAAAAAAACAGAAAACAAAAAAATAAAATAAAATCAAATAAAATACAAACTGAAAAATATAAACAGAAAAATAAAATAAAATAAAAAAAAATTCGAAATTTAAATTAAAAATAAAAAAAATAAGTCAAAGATAATCAATAATCACACAAATTAACCAGTTAAACCACGAGTCCCCGGCAACGGCGCCAAAAACTTGATGGACAAATTTATGAACACCAAATTATGATGTCACAAACTTGTTTTCAATCGGCAAGTATGACCGAATCGTTCAAGTAATAAACTTGGTAAGACCAAGTATCGTTCTTCCCAAAGGACTCACGACCTAGTTTAGTTATGTGGTTTCTTGATTAGCTAAGACTTACAGACGAAATATTTGGGGTTTAAGATGCAAGACAGAAAATAAACATGTATGCATGAATTTTGATCAATGGCAAAAAGCAAAAGATAAACACTTTCAATGAAATATAGATATGAATATGTTGTTGGGGGTCAATTTCATCTTATCCACTCTCATATATTTTTAGGAATTCAACAGTCAAATCATCATTATTAATGCCACTCTCTAATGTACCTTTCCAGAAGGCTTCTCCCTAATCACGAGTTCATACAATTCCTAGCATTCCTAATGATCAGTTCATAAGTGCAGGAGCTTAATGACAACCAATACAAAATTGGGAGAAATTCCCCGGATCTAGACTTCCCCGTACGTGCTCGTATCGACAAAACCAATAATCATACATCGAATGAGTTAAACAATGCAAGCATTAAGCAAAGAGGAAAAACCCTAACTAATGATGAAAAGAAAGCATAAGTCTTAATTAAAAGATGTAAAAACAGATTCCATATATGAGAGTTTCACAAGATTACATTGATTCCCCAACAAACATACAGAGTTTAGTTCACCATATTCATGGTGAACCTAGATGAATTACAATGAAAGAATGAAAGAAGAAACCCTAAAAAGGTGAAGAGGAAGCCTCAGCATCCAAGATCCTCCTTCAAAGGGGTGGAAGAGAGAGTGTTTGCTTCGTTCCAGCCAAAGATGCCTAACCCTAGGAAACCCTAAAGCTTATATATCATTCGTAAATTACAAAAAGTCAAGTCCAAGCCCATTAAAGTGCCGCTCAGCGGTGAGTGCGTGACTTGTTTTCTCCCCTCAGCGGCCATTTTGCCCCTCAGCGGACCTCACGTGACTTCCAGAGTGTCGCTCAGCGGTAAACTGCCGCTGAGCGGTGACTTCGGCTTCTCCTTTTTGCACTTTTTGTTGTCTTTTCTGATTTCAACTCTCTCCTTCTTCACTTCTTTCACCAAATTCACCTTAAAACCTGCACAAAAACACTGAAATCAAGCATAAACCTGTCCAGCTCTCTTATTTCCAAAAATATAAAGAAAAGCATGATTTCAAGCTAGTTTCTAAGTGTAAAGGTTGCTTTTAGTGTCAATTTTAATTATAAAAATAACAGTTTTTCAACTGTTATCAATAGGCTCAAAAGGGGTTATCAAAGGATCAAAACAAGGTAAGCTTATTTGGCTAGAGAGGCTCAAGAACAAAACTGTCTTTATCACTTCCAAACATGCATATCAATCAAGAATTATCAACAAGAGTCAAGCCAAGGCATATGTGCAAGCAATCAAGAGACATATCACACACAAGGAAGAACACAAAGTGGCTCAAATTCTCACACAGGGCATTTGTGTCACAATCAATTCAACTCTCAAACATCATGATCATCTTCCAAGCAAAGAAAAGCAAGGGATTTCAAACCAATAAGTATCAATCAAGTGAAGTGAAAGACGAGTCTACAACTTTAACACAGTCCAGAAATGAAGAGAAATATGTAAAACTGTACACAAAACAAAACAAAAACAACCTAGAAAAGAAAAAAAATTTAACACGGAAAACAAAAATTAACAAAGAAAAATCAGAATCTCCCCCAATAGACCACACTTAAACTACACAATGTCCTCAATGTGTCATAAGCATAAGATCAGAAATCAAAACAGTCAACAGATCATGGACAAGTGCAATAAAAGTAGGGAAAGGGGGAGAAGAGAGAAAGAAAACTCCCCTGGTCAAGGTGGCAATTGCCAATTTTGGACTATCAGGGAGATGTCTTCCACCACAGGATTCAGCAAACAAGTTTTGAGGAGGAGAAACTTCATCAGTACTGCCATATCATCCACAACGAGATGTTTCTTCTTTCTTTTCCCAGCAAACTGTTCCATCAGTAGCTTTCCTTCCACTGGAAGTTGTTCAGTGTGTGACACCGGAATGGAGATCTCTGGCTCAGTCAAAGAAGTAGCAGTACACTCTCCTTCATTAATCATGATTTCCTTAATGTCAGCACCTACATTCTCATTTAATTCTGCAGCATGGTCATCAAACTCACAATTAATAGTATCTGTTATACGCTTAGAATCTGTCTGTAGCACATAATCAATTTCAATACAAATCGGGCAAGAACCAAATTCACAATCACATTCAAAGTTCTCAAAGAACTGTGTCAGATCAAAGTCCAGTCCTAACTCTATAGGGTTATCAGATTGCACAGTTTCCACCTCAAAATCAATATTGATATATGCATCATCAACAGAATCAAAGGTCAGTTCAAGGCTATTATCATTCAAAATTTTATCACGGTAATCATGTCCATTCAAAACAACCTTTAGACCAATGGGTTCAATGGCTGATACTGAATCAAAAATTTTAGAATGGTCAATCAAATTTGTATCAGTATCAGTCATGAATCCTATAGAATCAGTGTGCATCAAATCACAGGCATTTGAATGTATAAGCAAATCAGGTAAACTGTTTGGAATCTCAAGTTCAGAATAAACCTGTTTTTGCTCACTGAAATGTTTCTTACCAATCTCCAAGTCATCAGCTGCATCCTCAAGGCTATCATTTAAATCAAGGTCAGTGCAAGGATAGTGAACATCAGGTATGTCAATGTGCTCTACAGGGAATAATGAATCCACAACATGAGTGTGCACATGTGTATCAATATCATAATCCAAAACAGGCTTAAATGGTTCAAGTTTTACCAATTCAAAAGCATTAAAATTTACTTGAACCTCAGATACATGAGTAGGGATTTCAAGTTTACAGTAAACCTGCTCAGGTTTTTCCTTTACTACCTCACTTGGATTTTGACCCGCCAGCTTGCAGAGCAACTTCTTTGCCTCTGTTGGAGTTCTGTCCATCAAAGATCCACCAGCAGCTACATCCACTAATATCCTTTCATTGTCCAGGAGCCCTTCATAAAAGTAAATCAAGAGCAAATGCTCTGAAATTTGGTGGTTTGGACAGGCTGTGCAGAGCCTGTTAAACCTCTCCCAATAATCTGCCAGGCTTTCTTCTTGAAATTGCTCAATGGTAGTGATCTCCCTCCTAATGTTGCTTACCTTTGTTGCTGGAAAGAACTTGTTGAGGAATCTCTGTTGTGTTTCCTGCCAACTATCAAAAGGATACTGGTATAGGAACCAGTCTCTTGCTGCACCTTGAAGGGACATTGGAAACACTTTCATCAACACTGTCTCCTTTGAAACACCAGGAGGCCTCATCGACAAACACACCAAACAAAACTCCCTGAGGTGCCTGTATGGATCTTCATGTGCCAACCCATGGAATTTGGGAAGACTCTTGATCAGATCATATATCCAGTCTTGAGAATCTATCATCTCCTCTATTGTAGTGCAAAACCTGTCTCAGACCTGGACTTCCACTTCAAACAAAGATTAAACCAAACATATAGAAACATAACATGGGGGAAAACCATTATTTACATAATTTGAAACTTCCAGAAACAACAACTAAATGCACAAAATACAAAAAATGATAAAAATCTAAAAACACAAAAATCGATAAAAGAAGTAAACCCAAACAAGACTAACTAAACATCCTAAAACACATCACGCAACACAAGACAAAACACAACACACACTGACACAACAAAAAGACCTAAGACCGAACCATTGGTCCCCGGCAACGGCGCCATTTTGATGAGAGGGTCGCACCTCCCAACAAAAGTTGTGCATAAAAGAATGCAGTATAGACTAGGAAGTGACTCCTAGGTCGTCTCTCAAGGACCAAATTTGGTTCAAGTCTCAGATCAAACACGTGGTGGGGGGGTTTTGAAAGATTTTTTTTGTGAATGCCACTGAACTTAAATAAGACACTAATGCAAACGGAAACGTAAAAACGGTCTCAATCACAAAATTAAAGCGGTTGGTCACTAAAGCTAACATTACTTTTAAATTAAAGGAGTGAAAATTAACCAATTTAAAGGAGTGAAAATTAACTTTGAGATGATTAACATTGAAAGGAGAATATGGTAATTAAGCAAAGATCACTTAAAAATTAGCAAGCATTCAAACCTAAGTGTATGCAATGTGAAAATTGTAACCTAATTAAGTGCAAGATTAAGCATTTAAAATAATATAAAAGTAGACCCTTGGAGCTCCTCTGGACGTGGCAGCAGCTCCCTTCCGTCACCGTGCACCACACATTTCCCTACTCTACTTCTTCATTCTCTTGCACACCATTCCAGCCGAGAATTGGATGCTCCAAGAAATTCATCACCGAGTGTGCACTTCTGCAACCGTGACACACCTTTCTCCATCTAATTACCATGCTTCACTTCCAAAGAAAGAACGGCTCATTTCACCTTGCTCAAGAAAAATAAAAAAACGTGCACACTCCCAGGCCGTGACACCTTGCGCGTGCTGCTTCCAAAAAAAATTCAAATAAAAATCCCATCCAGACCGTGTCCTAAAAAGCAGAACCAAATCTGCACCCCTTGGTTCAAACGTCCGTGCACACCATACTCCCATCACCTCTTCATTCCAACCATGGCACCTAATGAATCCTCTCATTCAGCACCGCTCCATTCTCTTTCTCCTACACTCCGAATCATTCAACGCCCTTCATTCTAACACTGCTTCGCTTCTCTTCCAGCTCAACATGTGCATCCCCTTCTAAGTTTCCAGCCGTGCTTCCAAATGAGTCACCTCTTTAGTTCTCATTCCATAATGTCACACCACTGCTGCTCCAACTCTTCACCGTGTAGAGTGTGCTTTAAACCAAATACAATGCTTCAACAAATTAATCATCCAAGCTGGACCATCATTCTCCAGTCACGGAGTGCACACCAACACTGGAAATCTCTATTCCCAGCTCCACGTCACTGACACACCGAGAAAGGAAGGAAGCTTCTGGAATGAAAGAAAAACGAGAGCTTTCCCAAGGAACCGAATGCTTCTCCAGGTGTACCCAACGTTCAACGTTTCTCTAAAAGAAAAAAAAATATTGCTTGAACCAAAGAAAATGAAAATGCCAATGAGTAAATCAGCCAAATTTAAATGAAGTTCTTTCATCCATTTCCAACGTGAATACACTCTCCAGCTCTCACATTCCCCAAAACGTTCAAAGCAAAAGCCAAAAAAAACCAAAACCGAGAGCTGGGAGTGAGTGGCGGCTCCTGTTTCCAAGGGCCGTGGGTCACCTTTAATAAGGGTGGGGTCCACACAAAAACCCTAAGGTGCCAAGTCATTTTTCCTTCATTCCTAATGATTAGTTCATAAAATGTCTGTGTGGAGAGTCTTGAATTTAATTGGCATTCTTCCTGATGTCCCAAAATGTATTTCCGAATTTTTCCTGCACTTCAAAAATGCACTCAATCAGCTCAGAAAATCCAAATTAGCACAATTACAAATTTCCGACCAAATTCAGCAGAATTCAGAAAACGTGGAAATAACAAACAATTAAACACAATTCCCTGGTTTATTTAAGTGCAATAAACTAAATATAATTCAAGAAATAACGACTCATCAGGGAGCGCCTTCTTGCTGAAATCTTTGATGAAGCGCCTGTAGAAACCTGCATGTCCAAGGAAAGATCGCACCTCTCGCACGCAAGAGGGGTAAGGCAACTGCGAAATTACAGATATCTTAGCAGGGTCTACCTCTATTCCCTTTTCAGAAATGATATGCCCTAGAACCAAACCTTGTTCAACCATGAATTGACATTTCTCAAAATTGAGAACAAGATTTGTTTCTATGCATCTTTTCAAAACGTTTTCCAGACTGTCTAAACATGCATCAAAAGAGGATCCATACACAATAAAATCATCCATAAACACCTCTATGCAACTCTCAAGAAAGTCGCTAAAAATGCTAAGCATGCACCGTTGGAAGGTACCAGGGGCGTTGCATAGACCAAAGGGCATCCTCCTATAGGCAAAATTGCCAAAGGGGCAGGTGAATGTGGTTTTCTCTTGATCCTCAGGCGCAATATTTATTTGAAAGTAACCAGAAAAACCATCAAGAAAACATTAATGAGATTTACCTGCCAGGCGCTCCAGCATCTGATCAATGAATGGCAGGGGGAAATGATCTTTCCTGGTTGCTTGGTTGAGCCTCCTGTAGTCAATGCAGACTCTCCAGCTGTTTTGCACTCTAGTTGGGATAAGCTCATCCCTCTCATTCTTCACCACAGTGAGGTCAGTTTTCTTGGGCACAACATGGATGGGGCTCACCCACTGACTATCTGAAATAGGGTAGATGATCCCAGCTTGCAAAAGCTTGAAAAACCGTTATTTTTATGCTTAAATTTGATACCAAAAGCAACCTTTAAGACTTAGAAACTAGCTTGAACTCATATTTTTGCTTTAGTTTTGAGAATAAGAGAGTTGAAAGTGCATTTAATGGTTTTGTGCAAGATTCCCTTCATTTTGTAGGCTAATTGAATGATTTGAAAGAAGAATTGAAATACCGAATGATTGGAGTGCTGAAAAGTCAACCAGAAACCAGAAAAGTCAACCAGTCAACCAGAAAAGTCAACCAGTCAACCAGAAAAGTCAACCAGTCAACCAGAATGCTGAAAAACCAACCAGAACGCAGAAAAAGTCTGACCGAGTGGCGCTGAGCGGAAATTTGGCGCTGAGCGGCAGTTTTCAGGTGCCGAAATCACCGCTGAGGGGCAAAACAGCAGCTGGGGGGCAAAATGGATCAACCGCTAGTACCGCTCAGCGGTAAAATACCGCTGAGCGCCATTCTAAATGGGCTTGGACTGTTTTTTTGGCACTTTTATGGGCTTGGGCCTAATTTTTCTGTATTTTTGGAATAGTATATAAGCTGTAGGACGTCCTAGGGTTTGTATCTTTGGCAGAAACGAAGCAAACACTCTCTCTTCCACCCCTTGGGGTAGATTGGGAGATGGTGACAGCTCTCCTCTTCTCTTTCTCGGGTTTTTCTATCTCTTTCATTCTTTCATTATTGTTCATCTAGGTTCACCATGAATATGGTGAACTAAAACTTGTATGTTTGTTGGGGAATCAATGTAGTCTTGTGAAACTCTCATATATGGAATCTGTTTTTACATCTTTTAATTAAGACTTATGCTTTCTTTCATCATTAGTTAGGGTTTTTCCTCTTTGTTTAATGCTTGCATGGTTTAACTCATTCGATGCATGATTATTGGTTTTGTCGATACGGGCACGTACGAGGAAGTCTAGATCCGGGGAATTTCTCCCAATATGATATTGGTTGTCGTTAAGCTCCTGCACTTATGAACTGATCATTAGGAATGCTAGGAATTGTATGAACTCAGTAAATTTGATCATTATGAACTCAGTAAATTTGTTCAAAAATTTAATGGACAAATTTATGAACACCAAATTATGATGTCACAAACTTGTTTTCAATCGGCAAGTATGACCGAATCGTTCAAGTAATAAAACTTGGTAAAACCAAGTATCGTTCTTCCCAAAGGACTCACGGCCTAGTTTAGTTATGTGATTTCTTAATTAACTAAGACTTACAAACGAATTAATTGGGGTTTAAAATGCAAGACAGAAAATAAACATGTATGCATGAATTGTGATCAATGGCAAAAAGCAAAAGATAAACACTTTCAATGAAATTTATGTATGGATATGTTGTTGGGGTTCAATTTCATCTTATCCACTCTCATATATTTTAGGAATTCAACGATCAAATCACCATTGTTAATGCCACTCTCTAATGTACCTTTCCAGAAGGCTTCTCCCTAATCACGAGTTCATACAATTCCTAGCATTCCTAATGATTAGTTCATAAGTACAGGAGCTTAACGACAACCAATATAAAATTGGGAGAAATTCCCCGGATCTAGACTTCCCCGTACGTTCCCGTATCGACAAAACCAATAATCATGCATCGAATGAGTTAAACCATGCAAGCATTAAACAAAGAGGAAAAACCCTAACTAATGATGAAAGAAAGCATAAGTCTTAATTAAAAGATGTAAAAACAGATTCCATATATGAGAGTTTCACAAGACTACATTGATTCCCCAACAAACATACAAGTTTTAGTTCACCATATTCATGGTGAACCTAGATGAACAATAATGAAAGAATGAAAGAGATAGAAAAACCCGAGAAAGAGAAGAGGAGAGCTGTCACCATCTCCCAATCTACCCCAAGGGGTGGAAGAGAGAGTGTTTGCTTCGTTTCTGCCAAAGATACAAACCCTAGGACGTCCTACAGCTTATATACTATTCCAAAAATACAGAAAAATTAGGGCCAAGCCCATAAAAGTGCCAAAAAAACAGTCCAAGCCCATTTAGAATGGCGCTCAGCGGTATTTTACCGCTGAGCGGTACTAGCGGTTGATCCATTTTGCCCCCCAGCTGCTGTTTTGCCCCTCAACGGTGATTTCGGCACCTGAAAACTGCCGCTCAGCGCCAAATTTCCGCTCAGCGCCACTCGGTCAGACTTTTTCTGCGTTCTGGTTGGTTTTTCAGCATTCTGGTTGACTGGTTGACTTTTCTGGTTGATTGGTTGACTTTTCTGGTTGACTGGTTGACTTTTCTGGTTTCTGGTTGACTTTTCAGGACTCCAATCATTCGGTATTTCAATTCTTCTTTCAAATCATTCAATTAGCCTACAAAATGAAGGGAATCTTGCACAAAACCATTAAATGCACTTTCAACTCTCTTATTCTCAAAACTAAAGCAAAAATATGAGTTCAAGCTAGTTTCTAAGTCTTAAAGGTTGCTTTTGGTATCAAATTTAAGCATAAAAATAACAGTTTTTCAACCGTTATCACAACCCCAAACTTAAAACTTTGCTTGTCCTCAAGCAAACAAGATGTAACTCAATCTTCCATCAATCCATATAATGGTTCACCACATTCAAAAATCCTTCTTTCAAGATAAGTAAGTGCTCAATTCAGCTCATTTCAAAGATTTCAATCAAGACATGCACATGCTTTAATGTTCACACAATCACATACTATCCAACAAATGCTACCTTTCATGAATGATCAATCAACTAAGCAAAGATGTTCTTATATTTTCATGGAATCTTTCCTCACTAGATAAAGTGTTTCACTCAAACACACAAGTGTATAAGAGGTATTCACTCATTCACTCTACTATCACAATGTCACATGAATCAACTTTGCCTTTCATTTAACCATAATCAAAAACACTTACAAGCAAGCATCATCACAAGGACTTTTCTATGGCTTATAACGTGGCTGGGCTAACAAGAAAATTGGTTGTTCTAGATCACAAAACCCTTGAGTTAAGAGAAACACAATCATTCTTATTTATTCCCAACTTTCTTTTGCATTGAGCTTTTCTTTTTCTTTTTTTTTTCTTTCTCTTTTTTCTGTTTCTTTTCACATACTTAATTCTTAGCTCTTAGCTCAATGCTTTCAATTTCCCTTTCTATTTTCCAACAACCCCAAACTTGAACATTTGTCAGTACCACAAGATATTTTCTACTTAACTCAAGGTAAAGCTTTTCAACAAGGGTTTTCAAATCATGTTCAAGGCTAGAGGTTCAAAGGATATAACACATAGTGTTCTCTTTTAGTGGGCTCAATTTATGAATTGGGCTAATAGAAGGGTTATCAACAAATGGCCTTGATCATATGATGCAAACAAGCAAGTAATTCAATCATAGAAAACCTGGGCAAAGTCATTCATGCTTTCACAGTAATAGTATTCAACAATAACAACTCTGGAGCTCAAAACCTCACATATAAGCTCATTCACATTCCACATATAACATCCTGCTTAGAATCATAATCACAATCATAACATCTTGCATTTGTTCACAATGCTTGTGAACCACCTGTATAAGCATATAATGTGCACATTCTCAACATCAATCAATATCAAAGCATCATCAGGCATTACTTATCAAACAACAATCCTAAGCAAACCATCATGACAGGCAAAGTTTCTAATTGAGTACATCAAATCCTATTCTAAAAACAAAAGTGATTGATAAAACAAATCCTACTTTAGTGCTTTGAAAAACTCAGCCCCATCAATGATGCTCTCTCCCAACCCCAAACTTAGATGGAAAACTAGTGAGAAAGTGAGTGGAAGGGAGATTTTCTAAAGAGGAATGAAAGGAAAAATGTAGAGAACCTTTGGAAAAATGTTTAGGAGTGTGTGTGCAGAGAAGAATCTAAAAATAAAGGCCAAAGCGTGACTTAGGGTATAAAAATACCCTAATGGGCTCGGGTTCCGCTAAGGGGCAACCTAAGCCCCTTTTTCGATACCACCACTCAGCGGCAATTTGCCGCTCAGCGGCACTTTTGTGTTGTGCTTTTCTTCTTCCTCGCTTACCCTAGGTGCCTTCTACTCATGCCCCTCACTTGCTCCCTGCAATTAATTTCTCAAATCACTCAAACATTCAATCCCTATCATGCAACTAAAGTAGAATCAAAACAAACAATACAGATAAAATCAATCAACTGGGTTGCCTCCCAGGTAGCGCTTGTTTAACGTCACGAGCCTGACCCAAAATCCACCAACACCCATCAGTAGGTGTAACAAACTTACCAACACCCATCAGTAGGTGCAAAATTTTCTTACCAACACCCATCAGTAGGTGTTACAAACATAGTACCCTTCAGTAGATACTTAACCACCTAGCATCCTTCAGTAGATGCTATCTCCAACAAAATAGTTACAAAAATAAAGTCCACAAATTAAAAATTACAAAACCAAAATAAAAGCAAAAGTTCTTAAATCACTGGGTTGCCTCCCAGCAAGCGCTCCTTTAACGTCATTAGCTTAACCCAACCTCAAGTTCCTTCTTCTTTTTCTTCTTTCTACTGAACTTCTTCAGAAATTTGATCAAACCAGGAACCTGTTGCAATGTCTCAACCATAGGAACTTTAATCTCCAATTTCTTGAAGATTTCCATAAAGCACTTGAATTTCTTTTCCTTCCTATGATTCTTCTTTAGATGAGGATGTGATTTTTCATATGATTTCTTCTTCTTTCCTCTCATCTTTTTTTTCTTCCTTTTTCTCTCCCTAAATTTTCTCTTTTTCTTTTCTTTTATTTTTTTCTTCCCTTTTCTTTTTCTTTTCAACTTCTTTATTTCCACACAAATTTTCTTTCTCTCTTCTCTCTCAACCACTTCTTTCTCTTTTTCTTCATCTTTATTTCTCTCACTCAATTCTTCTTTTTCTTTTCTCTCTATCTTTTCCTCATCGCCCCCTATTTTTTTCTCATCAAGAATCTTGTCACTTTCAGTGATAATGGCTTGCCCTTCCTCCTTAGGGTTAACTTCAGTATTAACCTCATCATTCAATCTCTGACTAATGGAATGAAGCTGCATCTCCATCCTTTTACATGATTCTTCAATGCTTTTCTGAGTAGCGTCAGAATTTTTCAAAAATTGTTGAAGGGTGTCATCCAAACTTCCTGATAGAAAGGTTTGTTGCTGTTGCTTGTTAAATTGCCCAGTTTGTCCAGCTTGCCCACTTTGTTCCTGACCAATACTTGGGTGTGGTTTCCACCCTTGATTGTAGCTCCCTTGACGGTACTAATTGGTCATGTAGTTTACATCCTCTACGGCTTCAACTGGAAAGGCACATTGACCATTGATATGGTCACCTCCACAGAATTCGCATAACTGGGATTGTACCTATGCAACAGTCTTTAACTCTTGTGGCAATTGTTCAAGTATCTTTGAGAGATTCTCCAATTGTTGAGTTATTAACTTGTTCTGAGCTATCAAGGCATCATTGGATTGCAACTGTAGAACTCCTTTTTGTTGAATAGGAGCTCCTCTTTCACTGTTTAGTTCATTATCACTTGTAGCCATATTTTCAATGATTTCTGTAGCTTCCTCTGGAGTTTTCCATTTGATATTTCCTCCAGCTGAGGCGTCAAGCATCATCTTGGTTTGTGAACCAAGACCTCCAAGGAAGATTAGGACTACTTCCACTTCATCAAATCCATGCGTGGGTGTTTTCCGTAGCAAGCTTTTGTATTTATCCCATGCATGACCCAGTGATTCTTCCATGCCCTGCCTGAATGAAGAAATATCTTGCTTTCCTTTGTTGACCTTGAAGAATTGAGTGCCCATATAGTTAAATTCTTGTCCGAATTGCATCCTGCAAGCATTAGGCACAAAACTCTAGAAAATATTTGTTAGCATAAAAAGATAGAGAAGATACAAAGAATAAATGATAAGAAGATAAAAGATAGCAAGATAGAAGATAAAAACATAAAATAGAAAAATGAAAACAGAAAAAAAAATAAAAACAGAAAACGAAAAAAAAAAACAGAAAACGAAAAAACAAAAAAAAACAAAAAAAAAATAAAAATAAAAATAAAAACAAAAAAACAGAAAATAAAAAAAAACAGAAAAATAAAACAAAATAAAATAATAACCGAAAAATAAAAACAGAAAATAAAATAAAATAAAATCAAATCAAATCAAATCAAATCAAATCAAATCAAATCCAATAAAATCAAAATAAGATAAAATCAAATAAAATCAAATCAAATAAAATAAAATAAAAACAGAAAAAAAATAAAAACAGAAATTCAAAATTAAAGTCAAAGATAATCAATAATCACACAAATTAACCAGTTAAACCACGAGTCCCCGGCAACGGCGCCAAAAACTTGATGGACAAATTTATGAACACCAAATTATGATGTCACAAACTTGTTTTCAATCGGCAAGTATGACCGAATCGTTCAAGTAATAAAACTTGGTAAAACCAAGTATCGTTTTTCCCAAAGGACTCACGGCCTAGTTTAGTTATGTGATTTCTTAATTAACTAAGACTTACAAACGAATTAATTGGGGTTTAAAATGCAAGACAGAAAATAAACATGTATGCATGAATTGTGATCAATGGCAAAAAGCAAAAGATAAACACTTTCAATGAAATTTATGTATGGATATGTTGTTGGGGTTCAATTTCATCTTATCCACTCTCATATATTTTAGGAATTCAACGATCAAATCACCATTGTTAATGCCACTCTCTAATGTACCTTTCCAGAAGGCTTCTCCCTAATCACGAGTTCATACAATTCCTAGCATTCCTAATGATTAGTTCATAAGTACAGGAGCTTAACGACAACCAATATAAAATTGGGAGAAATTCCCCGGATCTAGACTTCCCCATACGTTCCCGTATCGACAAAACCAATAATCATGCATCGAATGAGTTAAACCATGCAAGCATTAAACAAAGAGGAAAAACCCTAACTAATGATGAAAGAAAGCATAAGTCTTAATTAAAAGATGTAAAAACAGATTCCATATATGAGAGTTTCACAAGACTACATTGATTCCCCAACAAACATACAAGTTTTAGTTCACCATATTCATGGTGAACCTAGATGAACAATAATGAAAGAATGAAAGAGATAGAAAAACCCGAGAAAGAGAAGAGGAGAGCTGTCACCATCTCCCAATCTACCCCAAGGGGTGGAAGAGAGAGTGTTTGCTTCGTTTCTGCCAAAGATACAAACCCTAGGACGTCCTACAGCTTATATACTATTCCAAAAATACAGAAAAATTAGGCCCAAGCCCATAAAAGTGCCAAAAAAACAGTCCAAGCCCATTTAGAATGGCGCTCAGCGGTATTTTACCGCTGAGCGGTACTAGCGGTTGATCCATTTTGCCCCCCAGCTGCTGTTTTGCCCCTCAGCGGTGATTTCGGCACCTGAAAACTGCCGCTCAGCGCCAAATTTCCGCTCAGCGCCACTCGGTCAGACTTTTTCTGCGTTCTGGTTGGTTTTTCAGCATTCTGGTTGACTGGTTGACTTTTCTGGTTGACTGGTTGACTTTTCTGGTTTCTGGTTGACTTTTCAGCACTCCAATCATTCGGTATTTCAATTCTTCTTTCAAATCATTCAATTAGCCTACAAAATGAAGGGAATCTTGCACAAAACCATTAAATGCACTTTCAACTCTCTTATTCTCAAAACTAAAGCAAAAATATGAGTTCAAGCTAGTTTCTAAGTCTTAAAGGTTGCTTTTGGTATCAAATTTAAGCATAAAAATAACGGTTTTTCAACCGTTATCACACACCAAGCAACTTCTCCTCTTGAACAGAATCAAGGGAGGTAGAAATGATCACCGGTTTCTTCTCATCATCCTCCAAGTACACGCACTTGAGGTTATTTGGGAGTTGTTTCAGCTCAAGAGTGGGTGCTTGCAAGTCAGATTCAAGTGTACTTCCTGCAACGTGGTTAATGCATTCTGACTCTAAAGAGTGTACAGGTAAAGGCAAAACACTCATCCCATCACAGTCCAAATCAATGTCCATCACAGATATGTCAACAACATCATCAATATCATGCATAGCATCAATATCCTGGACATCACAATCCTCATCAAAATCCACAACATTATCAACATCATTCTCAAATCTTGATTCGAATCCAGATTCAATGCATGAATGCAAAGAAGATAGAAAAGAATGCTTCTTCTCATGCAAAGAATGAAAGTCGTCAACAGCAAATTCATCAATAATGTCATCCAATGCATCGATCCTAAACAGAGAATGGTCCTCAGCTGGAAATTTCATTGCATCAAGGATATTAAAATGAACAACAATGTCAGCAAATTCCATAGACAAAGTTCCAGCATACACATCAATCTTAGTTCGGGCAGTTTTCAAGAATGGCCTGCCTAAGATAATGGGAGCGGATCCATGAGAGAATCCCTCCTCCATTTCCAAAACATAAAAGTCAGCAGGAAAAATCAATTCACCAACCCTAACCAAGACATCCTCTATGAAACCTGTTGGGTGGGTAACACTCCTATTGGCCAACTGAATGACCACACCCGTGGTTTGCAAAGGACCAAGAGACAAAGATGCATATATAGACAAAGGCATGACATTAACAGAAGCACCCAAATCAAGCATGGCATTCTCAAATTTATTGTTTCCAATCACACAAGGAATGCAAAATATACCTGGGTCCTTGCACTTTTCAGGAATGTGCGGGACCGACTTACCAATAAGCGCAGATACATTCCTTCCCATGCTAATCCTCTCATTGCCCTTCATCTTCCTCTTGTGTGTGCACAACTCCTTCAAGAATTTGGCATACTTCGGTATTTGCTTGATGGCATCGAGCAGAGGTATGTTCACCTCTACCTTCCTGAAGGTCTCCAAAATTTCCTTATCCACCTCTTCCATCCTTTTGCTAGGAAGTGCTCGTGAGGGGAATGGAAGAGGGATAGGTCGGTCAACCAATGGAGAAGGTGCGGCAGTGGTGGTGGTGGAAAAGGGAGAAGATCCACCTGAAGAAGAACTGATGAGAGGGTCGCACCTCACACAAAAGTTGATTGCATAAAAGAATGCAGTATAGTGCTAGGAAGTGACTCCTAGGTCGTCTCTCAAGGACCAAATGTGGCTCAGGTAATAGGTCAAACACATAGTGGGGGGTTTTGAAAGTGTTTTTGTGATTGCGGATGAACTTGAATAAAACACGAATGCAAACATAAATGTAAAAAAAAAAAACGATTTCAAATACAAAATTAAATCATTGGTGACTTAAGCTAAGATTACAACTAAATTACAGAAAACTTGCATGACTCTCTTGAATTAAAATTGCTAAATTGGAAATGCATCTTCCATTAATCAAAGGCAATGCGTAGAAGCATAATGCAGCGAGAAGAATTAAATTACCAATTCCTTGAACAACTTGAACACAATAAATAAAGAGAAAATGCATCTTGCGGCTGGAATAAAAGAGACTACACTTTCATCTTGCATGGACCAAATTAAATACACCTAAATCTAATGGATCTACCATTTCATCACCGAAACATAACTAAGCAAAATACTTGAACAATAAACAAAATCATAAGATGGAAAACCAAAGTCATTACAGCTGAAAAAGAAAGAGAAAATATAAGCATGCAATGATATTAAATGAAACATTTTAAGCTAAAATAAAAATGCACAAAAAACACCTTGCGGCTGGTGTATAAAAGTGTGAAATAATTGAAGGTATTGTGCAAAATTCATGAGCAGCAGGAATCAATTTTAATGCACGGTGGACAAAGCTCACAGCAAATAGAAAATGAAAGGTTTAGCTAAAGAAAATAAAAATCATCACGGCACAAGTACTAAGAAAAGTGTGAGTTCACAATTGGAATATAAAATTGGTATCTAACAATTGCATGATTCATATCACCCGCCCAGTAGTGACACAACCTCCTTTTCTTTTAAAGGAGATTGGAAGTGCTTCCAACTTAAACGTGCAGTTGTGTGCTCTTTCTTTTCTCTTGCTAAATGAATCAGCCTAAAACTCATACACTATGCATCACCGCTTCATTCTTCTTACATTCTTCTCTGCCTAAAAATAAAAGCCCTCCATCTCTGCTCCGTGGCGGCTCCCACACACGTTCACCTAACCATCAACGTGTTGCTTTCTCTTCCAGCCGTCCGTAACCTTCCATCTCAACTCCGTGCAGTCCTCTCTCCTGTCATGCTTCCAGCTCACTTTTCCCGGACGTGGCAGCCAATGAACCGTGACAATGGTGGCTCCTCTTCTCTCGTTCAACACCGCTTCCCGTATGAGTGTGGGTGGCGGCTGGACCCATTTCACGTTACAGCCCCTTCATTCATTCTTTCCCCATTGTTCCAAAACCGAGAGCCAAACAATAAAGTTACGAGTGGCCTTAAGCAAAGTGGCGGCTACTCTCCTCTAAGGCCGTGTGTCCTCTCTTTAATAGGGGTGGGGTCCACACAATAAAACCCTAGGGTCCAAGTCACTAACTTCTAATTTTTGGGTCTAATCTAGTTTACCAAAAATTGACCCAAAATGTAAGGGTTGATACAGAAATTCTAAACTACTGAATTACAATTTAATTAATTCTAAAATGTCTGTGTGGAGAGTCTTGATTTTATTTGGCATTCTTCCTGATGTCCCAAAATGTATTTCCGAAATTTTCCTGCACTTCAAAAATGCACTTAATCAGCTCAGAAAACCCAAATTAGCGCAATTACAAATTTCCGACCAAATTAAGCAGAATTCGGAAAACGGGGAAATAACAAACAATTAAACACAATTCCCTGGTTTATTTAAGTGCAATAAACTAAATATAATTCAAGAAATAATGACTCATCAAAATAGACCACACTTAGTCTTTTGCACTCCTGGGCAAAACCAAGACGAAAACCAGGGAACAACTCAAACATCAGGGAGCTGACACAGACTCGACAGACAGACAACAAAGACTCCAAAACAGAAACACAGTTGCACAATTCTCACAAAATCTGGACGGTAAATGATATTGGCAGAATCCCACACAGAGTCAATGAAAGCAAATACTCAAAGAATCATCCAAACAGTTCAGTACAAGGAAAACAGTCAATCAGTTCAAGAGATGAATCAAAAGCAACAGAGCCTCACAGATGCACACAATCAGTGTTTCTCTCAAGTGTTTAAGGTAAATCAATGTCACTCAATGCACTAAAGAAAGCAATCACAAATAGACTTGGCAAGCCTATAATATCAACACTCAAAACATATGCATGTTCAAATCAAAAGGTCTTTAATGGATGTAATGGGGCCAAGGACAAGGGAGGATATATCTGGATAAGAAGCTACAAACCATAAGGAACAGAGGAGTAATGGGGAAAAAGTGTAAACACATTCAAACACACTCACAACCTCTAATTCCATCCTCTTCTTGACTCCATTATTCACAAATTTTTTTTATTTTTCTCATTTTTCTCACTTTTTTTTTCATTTTTTTTTCATCCTGTCTCTTTTCTTTTCTCTTTTTAGCACACAACTGTCAGAGACAAAATATAAATCATATTTCCGAAAACAAAACAAGAAGAGGAACCAACCAGCCAATTCATCAAAAACCCCCAAAAGACCACACTTGTTCCCAAAACACTTCCAAAGCTCCAAAATTCCCTAAGGTTAAGGTAATCATGGTTTTTCACTTAGAGCTAGTGTATGAGCTTCAAAACAAAGAAATGAGGAAAGTATAGGCTCAAAAGGGGTTTTCAAAGGATCAGAACAAGGTAAGCTTATTTGGCTAGAGAGGCTCAAAAACAAAACTTCCTTTATCACTTCCAAACATGCATATCAATCAAGAATTATCAACAAGAGTCAAGCCAAGGCATATGCGCAAGCAATCAAGAGACATATCACACACAAGAAAGAACATAAAGTGGCTCAAATCTCACACATGGTAATTGTCACAATCAATTCAACCTCTCAAACATCATAATCATCTTCCCAAGCAGAGAAAAGCAAGGATTTCAAACAAATCAGAGTATCAATGAAGTGAAAGACACATCTACAACCTAAACAAAGTCCAGAAATCAAGAGAAACATGTAAAACTGTACACAAGACACGACAAAAATAACCTAGAAAATAAAAAATTTAACCAAGAAAACAAAAACTAACAAAGAAAAATAAAAATCTCCCCCAATAGACCACACTTAAACTACACAGTGTCCTCAATGTGTCATAAGCATAAGATCAGAAATCATAACAGTCAACAGATCATGGACAAGTGCCATAAAAGTAGGGAAAGGGGGAGAAGAGAGAAAGAAAACTCCCCTGATCATGGTGGCAGTTGCCAATTTTGGACTTTCAGGGAGATGTCTTCCACCGCAGGATCCAGCAAGGAAGTTTTGAGGAAGAATTGCTTCATCCTCCAGATTTGATCTAGCAGGGAGATATCATCCACAGCTGGATCTAAGAAGCAAAGATTGTTGATGAGTAGGTTCAGCTGGTGCGTATTGATCTTGAAGCTTTTGTCAGTGTTAACACCTTTATTTTCCACTGCGGGTGTTTGTCTATCAAATTCATGTATACCTCCTGCAACATGGTTAGTGCGATGTGTCTCCAAAGAAATGATATGAAGGGGTATAACACCCAATCCCAGTGTAACAAGCGGAACCCCAGATATACTCTCAGAACATGAATCAGTTTCAAATTTAGAAACAATATCAACCACAAACTCATATTCAAGTTCAGTGCATGGAGAATAAACATTCGGATGTGATAGCAAAAATTGTTTCTCATCATGCAGAGAGGGAGAATTAAAAACATACTCATGAACAATATAATCATCAACATACCTATCAACATCATAATCATGAATAGCACATTCATCAACAAAATAATCAATTTTAGGTATGTTTTCCTCCACTTCCCTAAAGATTGGAAAAGTGGTGGAAGATGAAAATTGTCTACCTGATTCAAAATTACTGCTTATACCTGCCTGGTCCTCAAGATCTTCAGCAGTCTCCTCAGGTGCAAGAGTAGGGCCATAGGGCGATGGGAAAGTAGGTGGCGCAACAGTAAGCTCATGACTCTTCTCCCCATCTTCTATGTTGATGCCACTATCATCATCATCTGGAATCTGAACAGTCTGAAATGGTAACTCTGAATCTTGAGATTGTTCCTGATTTAATTGAGTAGCCATCTGCCCTATCTGGTCATTCAAGCTCTGAATGGACGCTCTGGTCTCTTGCTGAAACTGCAGGTTCTGCATGGTCAATTGCTCCAACAACTCCTGCAATGTAGGCTCAGAAGTAGAAGGCTAAGGAGCTATTTCGGCAGAAGCATCATATTGCTGACTCTGATATTGCTGGACTGGTGGAGGCATGAAAGTACTCTGGAATGGTGGTTCTTGATATTGATGTTGTGGAGCATTGTACCATCCCAAGGTAGGTTCATTCCATCCAAGACCGTTGTTGTATCCATCTTGCACATGGGAGAATTTGCTCAGAAATTTATGCTCAAGATCTTCCCATCTGGTAATGGATCCTGGAGGAAGAGAGTCTTTCCAATCTTTTGCTGCTCTTTCTAATGAGTGCGGGAATGCCCTTAAGAAAACTAGATCATCCGGGACATTTGGAAGTTTCATTAAAGAGCAAATTCGATAAAACCTATCCAAATGTTCATGTGGGCATTCATCTGCAAGACCATAAAACTTGGGCAACAAATTCATCAGTCCAGTGGTGAGAACTAAATGATCACCATCCTCATTAGGTGGAACCGACTCCCAAAGAGAGCTCTCAGAAGTTGGAGCATGGGTCATATTGTTCTCAGCATAAAAGTCAGCAGAATTACAATCAGAGTAACATGCAGAAGGAGAATCGTAATTAGAGGCACAAGCAAAAGAAGCAGTATTCACATAATCAAAATAGGTAGACACGGTGAAAGAAGGGGGAAGGTGGAAAGGAAATGCTAAAAATTACGAAACAAACAAAACTCAACACAATCAAACATGCGACACGCACACACAATAACACACACACAAAACAAAACATCACACTCACAACACAAGACAAAACACAACACACAGTAACACAACAAAAGACCTAAGACCGAACCGTTGGTCCCCGGCAACGGCGCCATTTTGATGAGAGGGTCGCACCTCACACAAAAGTTGATTGCATAAAAGAATGCAGTATAGTGCTAGGAAGTGACTCCTAGGTCGTCTCTCAAGGACCAAATGTGGTTCAGGTAATAGGTCAAACACATAGTGGGGGGTTTTGAAAGTGCTTTTGTGATTGTGGACGAACTTGAATAAAACACGAATGCAAACATAAATGTAAAAAAAAAAAACGATCTCAAATACAAAATTAAATCATTGGTGACTTAAGCTAACATTACAACTAAATTACAGAAAACTTGCATGACTCTCTTGAATTAAAATTGCTAAATTGGAAATGCATCTTCCATTAATCAAAGGCAATGCGTAGAAGCATAATGCAGCGAGAAGAATTAAATTACCAATTCCTTGAACAACTTGAACACATTAAATAAAGAGAAAATGCATCTTGCGGCTGGAATAAAAGAGACTACACTTTCATCTTGCATGGACCCAATTAAATACACCTAAATCTAATGGATCTACCATTCCATCACCAAAACATAACTAAGCAAAATACTTGAACAATAAACAAAATCATAAGATGGAAAACCAAAGTCATTTCAGCTGAAAAAGAAAGAGAAAATATAAGCATGCAATGATATTAAATGAAACATTTTAAGCTAAAATAGAAATGTACAAAAAACACCTTGCGGCTGGTGTATAAAAGTGTGAAATAATTGAAGGTAATGTTCAAAATTCATGAGCAGCAGGAATCAATTTTAATGCACGGTGGACAAAGCCCATAGCAAATAGAAAATGAAAGGTTTAGCTAAAGAAAATAAAAATCATCACGGCACAAGTACTAAGAAAAGTGTGAGTTCACAATTGGAATATAAAATTGGTATCTAACAATTGCATGATTCATATCACCCGCCCAGTAGTGACACCACCTCCTTTTCTTTTAAAGGAGATTGGAAGTGCTTCCAACTTAAACGTGCAGTTGTGTGCTCTTTCTTTTCTCTTGCTAAATGAATCAGCCTAAAACTCATACATTATGCATCACCGCTTCATTCTTCTTACATTCTTCTCTGCCTAAAAATAAAAGCCCTCCATCTCTGCTCCGTGGCGGCTCCCACACACGTTCACCTAACCATCAACGTATTGCTTTCTCTTCCAGCCGTCCGTAACCTTCCATCTCAACTCCGTGCAGTCCTCTCTCCTGTCATGCTTCCAGCTCACTTTTCCCGGACGTGGCAGCCAATGAACCGTGACAATGGTGGCTCCTCTTCTCTCGTTCAACACCGCTTCCCGTATGAGTGTGGGTGGCGGCTGGACCCATCTCACGTTACAGCCTGATGAGAGGGTCGCACCTCCCATAAAAGTTGAGCATATAAGAATGCAGTATAGACTAGGAATCGACTCCTAGGTCGTCTCACAAGGACCAAATATGGTTCAATCTCGGATCAACACGTAGTGGGGGTGGTTGATTGTTGTTTTGAAATGCAAAATAAATTAAAACTGAAAATTAAATGAAATAGAATTAAAAACGTTGAAGTAAAAACGTTGAAATGAATTTTAAGGAAAGTAAAACCAAACGGTAAAAGACATTAGACAATAAAAACAAAAACACTTAATTGAAAATGAAATTCATGAAGGATTCAACAATTGAAATAAAATTCTTGAACAGTAAAGGTAAAAATAAAACGTAAAAGAAATTAAATTTGAAATTAAAATTTCCTTTAAAACTTTTCATATGTGTCGTGACATGTTTCATTGAAAACAAAAACTGGAATTAGGTTCCTTCATCCAACACCGTGCCTTCCTACATCCATACCACTTGATTTTACAAAGACAACATTACTTCCACTTCAATTAATATTTCTTAATGAAAAGCAAATTAATTTGTATGCACACCATTCTACCCACGGCAATCTTCTTCCAAAAATACTAAAAGAGACAAATTCAAATGTAAGAAAAGGTCCCACATGTTGACTAAATGCTAATAGATTTTTAGAAGAAAGATGTTTGATTTTTACAAGGAGAAGAAAGCTTTTACGTAACACACACCTAATCTACTTCTTCATTCTCAAACAAAATAAATTTACTGCAGTATTCCAGCCGTGACACATGTCCATAAATCACCATTTACTTTGCTTCTTTTTCACTTCTAACAACATTAAAATACAAGCATGAAACAATACTTCATTATCTATCTCAAAACAGCCATTAACATTAGCATAAACAATAAAAGGATTCAATCAAAAGTGGATGAAATAAAACTAAATGAAAGAAGGAGAATAGCTCTTTAAACAAACCGTAACCTTGCACCACAAATCTAAAGAAGAGAAAACACTTCAGGATTAAATTACAAAGCTCTCAAAACAACTTTCATAAACACAGAATTCAAATTACAGTTTATGGATACAGAGATGAATGAAACAGAAAATGAACAAAAGCTTAAATGAAAAATTTACAAAACCAGATGAGAAGACATCAAGAACTGAAGCAACATCATCCTCCATTCCAAGTGACAGCTTTCTTTCTTTCTCCAACCATCCCAAGGTCACGGCCTCCACCTCCAGACGCAGAACTTGTGTCAGCTCCCGGCCTCCCCCTCACATCCCTTCTTCCAAACTAATAAAATGAACTCCTACTCAAGTGGCGGCTGTACTCTCCTTCCTCCCCCGTAACTCCTGGACCTACATCTTTCTTAAAAACCCCCAAAAACCCTCTCTTCTACATTCTCCTCTAGGTCCCGTTCTCCCCATTCTCCACTGGACTCTTTCTTTTCTGCTCCTCTGGACGCTCCTGGAAAGCTGCTGGACTTCAAAGCTGGACACAAGGTTGCTGGGTGCACCCCCGTTCCAAGTTGAATTTGTCCGTGGGTTTCTCTCTGCTGGGCTGCTTGTTGGACACACCCCCTCTTACGTGGGCTGCTGCTGCTGGATGGTCATCTTCTTCTTATGCCAAAACCGTATTCTTTCCATTGGCAAATTTCCTTCAATGCAAAAGACAAAAGAAAAATGGGGCCCTTGTGCCATTATGCCGTGACACTTAGAGAAAAAGAATGAGAATGTGCTTCCTCCAAAACGTATTCCTTCTCTCCAAGAACTTAGAAACCACTTTTAAGAGAAAATGTGGTGGCTCCGCAATGTGTTGTCTAGCTAAAAAGTTGAATGTTCTATAAGCTTTTTCCATTTGCTTGGATAATTTACTTACGTGCAAAAGTAAGTATGGGGCCCTCCAAGCATCTTACATACCTACATATTTTAAAGCCAATGTGGTAGTATCTTCTCATGACCGTGAAGTCTCTCCAATTTAATGTGCACTTTCCAAAATGAAAAGTCCATCCAAAAATGATTTAAAAACCTCTTGGACGGTTTTCATGAGTGTGTGCCACTTCATCATCATTCAAACAATTGCTTCTTTCCATTTTCACGTAATCTTCAAAGTGGTGGCCCCTCTATTATGTGCTTCCTCCAAAACGTATTGCTTAAGACCGTGAGTGCCTCCCAAGCTGTTGGATTCCTTGTTTAAGAGTGTTGGAAGGTTTTAGCACTGTCCAATTATCAATTCCTAGCCACCACAAGTACCCAACAACAAGCAAATGCAAACAGATTAGAAATCACTCAAACAGTAAGCATTGGACTGACATAGGGGAGTAAAAAAAATACTGGGAACAGCACATAACGAATTTGAACAAAATAAAAACTATACGTGAAAATAGACATCCATACGAAACTATGAAAAAAAATTGCATAGAAAACGGATAAGAATTGAACTCGAACGAAGACACACAAGTTGACACAACATTCACGCAACACTATGCGAAAATTGAAATGACTGAGATGCATTGGGCTCAATTGCCATTTCTCATTTAACCTTCAAATGTCCCAAATTGTATCTCCAAATTTTCCTTGTAAAATAATTAGCTCAGATAATTCAAATTAGTTAAAATAAGAATTTCCGATCAAATTTAGCACAATTAGGAAAAATAGGATAATACTGTACATTCAAGCACAATTCCTTGATTAAATCCGGTACAATAAACTAAGTGAAATCAATAAAATATTGATTCATCAAAATAGACCACACTTAGTCTTTTGCACTCCTGGGCAAAATCAAGACGCAGATCAAGGAATAGTTCAAAGGACTTTTAGGAAGGTGACACAAACTCAGCATACAGAAAACAAAGACTCAACAAGGACAGAAATAGAATTACACAGTTCTCCAGGAATCTGGACCAAGAAAGGAAGTAGACAATATCCAACACAAAATCAAAGAAAGCAGATACTCATGAAATCATCCAAGCAATTCAAGACATGACAAAATGATCAATCAGCTCAAGAGGTGAATCAAAAGCAACAGAACCTCACAGATGCACTATCACTGTATCTCTCAAGTGTATAAGGTAAAGAATTTCAACTCAATGCACTCAAGAAAGCAAACAACAACAGACTTGGCAAGCCTCTAATATCAACACTCAAGCACATACGCATGTTCAAATCAAAAGGTCTTTTATGGATGTAATGGGGCCAAGGACAAGGGAGGATAAATATGGATGAGAAGCTATAAACCAAAAGAAATAGAGGAGCAATGGGGAACAAGTGTAAACACAGTCAAATCACACCCAAACCTCTAATTCAATCCTCTTCTTGCCTCCAATATTCACAAACAATTTTTTTTTTCATTTTTTTTATATATATATTTTTTTTTTCCATCTTGTCTCTTCTTTTCTCTCTTTTCAAAACAAAACTGTAAAAGACAAGATTTACAAAAACAAAACAATAAGAGGAACCAATTAGCCAACTCATATGAAACTCCCAGGAGACCACACTTATTCCCAAAATAATTCCAAAGCTCCAAAATTCCCTAAGGCTAAGGTAATAATGGTTTTTCACTTAGGGCTAGTGTATGAGCTTCAAAACAAAGAAATGGGGAAAAGCATAGGCTCAAAAGGGTTATCAATGGATCAAAACAGGGTAGGCTCATCTGGCTCTAGAGGCTCAACAACAAAATGCCTTTATCACTTTCAAACATGTGTATCAATCAAGAATCATCAAAAAGAGTCAAGCCAAGACATATGTGCAAGCAATCAAGAGACATATCACACACAAGAAAGAATATCAAGTGGCTCAAATTCTCACACAGGGTAATTGTCACAATCAAATCAACCTCTCAAACATCATAATCATCTTCCAAGGAGAGAAAAGCAAGGATTTCAAACAAATCAGAGTATCAATGAAGTGAAAGACACATCTACAACCTAAACAAAGTCCAGAAATCAAGAGAAATATGTAAAACTGTACACAAGACACGACAAAAATAACCTAGAAAAGAAAAAAAATTTAACCAAGAAAACAAAAACTAACAAAGAAAAATAAAAATCCAAAGAAAAATAAAAATCTCCCCCAATAGACCACACTTAAACTACACAGTGTCCTCAATGTGTCATAAGCATAAGATCAGAAATCATAACAGTGAAAAGATCATGGACAAGTGCAATAAAAGTAGGGAAATGGGGAGAAGAGAGAAAGAAAACTCCCCTGGTCAGGGTGGTAGTTGCCAATTTTGGACTATCAGGGAGATGTCTTCCACCATAGGATTCAACAAACAAGTTTTGAGGAGGAACAACTTCATCAGTACTGCCATATCATCCAAAACGAGATGTTTCTTCTTTCTTCTCCCAGCAAACTGTTCCATCAGTAGCTTTCCTTCCACTGGCAGTTGTTCAGTGTGTGACATCGGAATGGAGATCTCTGGCTCAATCAAAGAAGTAGGAGTACAATCTCCTTCATTAATCATGATTTCCTTAATGTCAGCACCTGTATTCTCATTTAATTCTGCAGCATGGTCATCAAACTCACAATTAATAGCATCTGTTATACGCTTAGAATCTGTCTGTAACACATAATCAATTTCAATACAGATCGGGCAAGAACCAGATTCACAATCACATTCAAAGTTCTCAGAGAACTGTGTCAGATCAAAGTTCAGTCCTAACTCTATAGAGTTATCAGATTGCACAGTTTCCACCTCAAAATCAATATTGATATATGCATCATCAACAGAATCAAAGGTTAGTTCAAGGCTATTATCATTCAAAATTTCATCACGGCAATCATGTCCATTAAAAACAACCCTTAGACCAATGGGTTCAATGGCTGATACTGAATCAAAAATTTTAGAATGGTCAATCAAATCTGTATCAGTATCAGTCATGAATCCTATAGAATCAGTGTGCATCAAATCATAGGCATTTGAATGCATAAGCAAATCAGATAAAGTGTTTGGAATCTCAAGTTCAGAATAAACCTGTTTTTGCTCATTGAAAATTTTCTTACCAATCTCCAAGTCATCAGCTGCATCCTCAAGGCTATCATTTAAATCAAGGTCAGTGCAAGGATAGTGAACATCAGGTATGTCAATGTGCTCTACAGGGAATAATGAATCCACAACATGAGTGTGCACATGTGTATCAATATCAGAATCCAGAACAGGCTTAAATGGTTCAAGTTTTACCAATTCAAAAGCATTAAAATTTACTTGAACCTCAGATACATGAGTAGGGATTTCAAGTTTACAGTAAACCTGCTCAGGTTTTTCCTTTACTACCTCACTTGGATTTTGACCCGCCAGCTTGCAGAGCAACTGTTGGAGTTCTGTCCATCAAAGATCCACCAGCAGCTACATCCACTAATATCCTTTCATTGTCCAGGAGCCCTTCATAAAAGTAAATCAAGAGCAAATGCTCTGAAATTTGGTGGTTTGGACAGGCTGTGCAGAGCCTGTTAAACCTCTCCCAATAATCTGCCAGGCTTTCTTCTTGAAATTGCTCAATGGTAGTGATCTCCCTCCTAATGCTGATTACCTTTGCTGCTGGAAAGAACTTGTTGAGGAATCTCTGTTGTGTTTCCTGCCAACTATCAAAAGGATACTGATATAGGAACCAGTCTCTTGATGCACCTTGAAGGGACATTGGAAACACTTTCATCAACATTGTCTCCTTTGAAACACCAGGAAGCCTCATCGACAAACACACCAAACAAAACTCCTTGAGGTGCCTGTATGGATCTTCATGTGCCAACCCATGGAATTTGGGAAGACTCTTGATCAGATCATATATCCAGTCTTGAGAATCTGTCATCTCCTCTATTGTAGTGCAAAACCTGTCTCAGATCTGGACTTCCACTTCAAACAAAGATTATACCAAACATATAGAAACATAACATGGGGGAAAACCATTATTTACATAATTTGAAACTTCCAAAAACAACAACTAAATGCACCAAATACAAAAAATGATAAAAATCTAAAAACACAAAAATCGATAAAAGAAGTAAACCCAAACAAGACTAACTAAACATCCTAAAACACATCACACGACACAACACTAACACAACAAAAGACACTAAAACAACAAAAGACCTAAGACTGAACCGTTGGTCCCCGGCAGCGGCGCCATTTTGATGAGAGGGTCGCACCTCCCAAAAAATTTGAGCATATAAGAATGCAGTATAGACTAGGAATCGACTCCTAGGTCGTCTCACAAGGACCAAATATGGTTCAATCTCGGATCAACACGTAGTGGGGGGGTTGATTGTTGTTTTGAAATGCAAAATAAATTAAAACTGAAAATTAAATGAAATAGAATTAAAAACGTTGAAGTAAAAACGTTGAAATGAATTTTAAGGAAAGTAAAACCAAACGGTAAAAGACATTAGACAATAAAAACAAAAATAATTGAAAATGAAATTTATGAAGGTTTCAACAATTGAAATAAAATTCTTGAACAGTAAAGGTAAAAATAAAACGTAAAAGAAATTAAATTTGAAATTAAAATTTCCTTTAAAACTTTTCATATGTGTCGTGACATGTTTCAATTAAAACAAAAACTGGAATTAGGTTCCTTCATCCAACACCGTGCCTTCCTACATCCATACCACTTGATTTTACAAAGACAACATTACTTCCACTTCAATTAATATTTCTTAATGAAAAGCAAATTAATTTGTATGCACACCATTCTACCCACGACAATCTTCTTCCAAAAATACTAAAAGAGACAAATTCAAATGTAAGGAAAGGTCCCACATGTTGACTAAATGCTAATAGATTTTTAGAAGAAAGATGTTTGATTTTTACAAGGAGAAGAAAGCTTTTACGTAACACACACCTAATCTACTTCTTCATTCTCAAACAAAATAAATTTACTGCAGTATTCCAGCCGTGACACATGTCCATAAATCACCATTTACTTTGCTTCTTTTTCACTTCTAACAACATTAAAATACAAGCATGAAACAATATTTCATTATCTATCTCAAAACAGCCATTAACATTAGCATAAACAATAAAAGGATTCAATCAAAAGTGGATGAAATAAAACTAAATGAAAGAAGGAGAATAGCTCTTTAAACAAACCGTAACCTTGCACCACAAATCTAAAGAAGAGAAAACACTTCAGGATTAAATTACAAAGCTCTCAAAACAACTTTCATAAACACAGAATTCAAATTACAGTTTATGGATACAGAGATGAATGAAACAGAAAATGAACAAAAGCTTAAATGAAAAATTTACAAAACCAGATGAGAAGACATCAAGAACTGAAGCAACATCATCCTCCATTCCAAGTGACAGCTTTCTTTCTTTCTCCAACCATCCCAAGGTCACGGCCTCCACCTCCAGACGCAGAACTTGTGTCAGCTCCCGGCCTCCCCCTCACATCCCTTCTTCCAAACTAATAAAATGAACTCCTACTCAAGTGGCGGCTGTACTCTCCTTCCTCCCCCGTAACTCCTGGACCTACATCTTTCTTAAAAACCCCCAAAAACCCTCTCTTCTACATTCTCCTCTAGGTCCCGTTCTCCCCATTCTCCACTGGACTCTTTCTTTTCTGCTCCTCTGGACGCTCCTGGAAAGCTGCTGGACTTCAAAGCTGGACACAAGGTTGCTGGGTGCACCCCCCTTCCAAGCTGAATTTGTCCGTGGGTTTCTCTCTGCTGGGCTGCTTGTTGGACACACCCCCTCTTACGTGGGCTGCTGCTGCTGGATGGTCATCTTCTTCTTATGCCAAAACCGTATTCTTTCCATTGGCAAATTTCCTTCAATGCAAAAGACAAAAGAAAAATGGGGCCCTTGTGCCATTATGCCGTGACACTTAGAGAAAAAGAATGAGAATGTGCTTCCTCCAAAACGTATTCCTTCTCTCCAAGAACTTAGAAACCACTTTTAAGAGAAAATGTGGTGGCCCCGCAATGTGTTGTCTAGCTAAAAAGTTGAATGTTCTATAAGCTTTTTCCATTTGCTTGGATAATTTACTTACGTGCAAAAGTAAGTATGGGGCCCTCCAAGCATCTTACATACCTACATATTTTAAAGCCAATGTGGTAGTATCTTCTCATGACCGTGAAGTCTCTCCAATTTAACGTGCACTTTCCAAAATGAAAAGTCCATCCAAAAATGATTTAAAAACCTCTTGGACGGTTTTCATGAGTGTGTGCCACTTCATCATCATTCAAACAATTGCTTCTTTCCATTTTCACGTAAGCTTCAAAGTGGTGGCCCCTCTATTATGTGCTTCCTCCAAAACGTATTGCTTAAGACCGTGAGTGCCTCCCAAGTTGTTGGATTCCTTGTTTAAGAGTGTTGGAAGGTTTTAGAACTGTCCAATTATCAATTCCTACCCACCACAAGTACCCAACAACAAGCAAATGCAAACAGATTAGAAATCACTCAAACAGTAAGCATTGGACTGACATAGGGGAGTAAAAAAAATACTGGGAACAGCACATAACGAATTTGAACAAAATAAAAACTATACGTGAAAATAGACATGCATACGAAACTATGAAAAAAAATTGCATAGAAAACGGATAAGAATTGAACTCGAACGAAGACACACAAGTTGACACAACATTCACGCAGCACTGTGCGAAAATTGAAATGACTGAGATGCATTGGGCTCAATTGCCATTTCTCATTTAACCTTCAAATGTCCCAAATTGTATCTCCAAATTTTCCTTGTAAAATAATTAGCTCAGATAATTCAAATTAGTTAAAATAAGAATTTCCGATCAAATTTAGCACAATTAGGAAAAATAGGATAATACTGTACATTCAAGCACAATTCCTTAATTAAATCCGGTACAATAAACTAAGTGAAATCAATAAAATATTGATTCATCACAGCCCCTTCATTCATTCTTTCCCATTGTTCCAAAACCGAGAGCCAAACAATAAAGTTACGAGTGGCCTTAAGCAAAGTGGCGGCTACTCTCCTCTAAGGCCGTGTGTCCTCTCTTTAATAGGGGTGGGGTCCACACAATAAAACCCTAGGGTCCAAGTCACTAACTTCTAATTTTTGGGTCTAATCTAGTTTACCAAAAATTGACCCAAAATGTAAGGGTTGATACAGAAATTCTAAACTACTGAATTACAATTTAATTAATTCTAAAATGTCTGTGTGGAGAGTCTTGAATTTATTTGGCATTCTTCCTGATGTCCCAAAATGTATTTCCGAAATTTTCCTGCACTTGAAAAATGCGCTTAATCAGCTCAGAAAACCCAAATTAGCGCAATTACAAATTTCCGACCAAATTAAGCAGAATTCAGATAACGGGGAAATAACAAACAATTAAACACAATTCCCTGGTTTATTTAAGTGCAATAAACTAAATATAATTCAAGAAATAACGACTCATCAAGAACCACCGGTTGGAGAAGAAGATCCACCCACCTCAAATGCTCTACGTGGACTATCATGGTCGTCTTGTCTAGGACAAGTGGCAGGCACGGGTGTAGGTGTAGAAGCGGGCTCTGAAGGCACAACAATCTGCTTCCCTGATCTGAGGGTTATGGCACTCACATTCCTTGGATTCTGCATAGTCTGGGATGGCAACTTATCAGAATTCTGAGGCTGCGCCTGGTTTATCTGAGTAGTCATCTGACCCATCTGGTTAGTGAGACTCTATATGGAAGCTCTAGTCTCCTGCTGAAATTGCATGTTATCTTTCTGAAACTGCAGGTTTTGCATAGTCATCTGTCTCACTAACTCTTCCAATGAAGGTTCAGATGAAGTGGAAGGGTGGGTAGCTGGTTGGGCAGGTGCCTCTTGCTGCTGCTGTTGTTGTTGCCTCTAGTGTTGTTGCATAGGTGGAGGCACATATCTGTTAGGTGCTCCAGCATTCTGGAAAGGTGGCGCCTGCTGCTGATGTTGTGGCGCATTGTTCCATCAAAGATTGGGGTGATTCCTCCACCCTGGGTTGTACCTGTTGTTGGACAAGTCATGATTTTGCTGTTGTGGCTGCCTGTTGTTGTAGATGTTCGTAGCATAAGCCTGAGGCGCATCAGAGGCATCAGGGTGCTGCAAAGAAGGATAGGTGATGAGTCGTTATTTCTTGAATTATATTTAGTTTATTGCACTTAAATAAACCAGGGAATTGTGTTTAATTGTTTGTTATTTCCCCGTTTTCCGAATTCCGCTTAATTTGGTCGGAAATTTGTAATTGTGCTAATTTGGATTTTCTGAGCTGATTAAGTGCATTTTTGAAATGCAGGAAAATTTCGGAAATACATTTTGGGACATCAGGAAGATTGCCAAATAAATTCAAGACTCTCCAGACAAACATTTTTGAATTAATTAAATTGTAATTCAGTAGTTTAGAATTTTTGTATCAACTTTTATATTTTGGGTCAATTTTTGGTAAATTAGATTAGACCCAAAATTAAAAGTTAATGACTTGGCACCTAGGGTTTTTGTGTGTGGACCCTACCCTTATTAAAGAGGGACACACGGCCCTTGTTCCAGCCGCCACTCACCCTGGGTCTCGACCCCTTTAGTTTTGGGGGACTATTGTAGTTTAGAGGAAAAAAAAAGAAAAAATGCTTCTGAGGGGGCTGGACGTGTGATGAGTAGCCGCCACCCTCACGGAACTTGAACTGGTTTTATTGAAAATGAAAGCTTTTGCTGCTGGAGTTCTCTGCAGAAAAGAAAACAATTTGGTTGGAGAGCAAGGGAGGAGAATTGCGTTAGCTGCTACTGATGCAAGAACTTCTGGTGGAATCTCTGTCAGCACAATGTGGAATGGAGCTTAGCTTGAATAGGTTCTGTTGTATCTTGAACAAAAAAAAAACAATCATCTTATTATTATTCTACATGTTGGATAGCTTTGTTCAATTGCTGTTACCGTTTTCTTCCTATGCCATTTCTACTTTGCCTTGCATGTAATGTTTAGTTTATTCCTTGCATCTTTACTATTCCATAAGCTTTGTCTTTGCACGGTTACATCCAAAAAAAAATTGCTGCAATGGAAAGAATATAATATTTGTCAATTTGCTTTAAAGAAAGACTAGGTCTTTGGTTTTGCTTGAAGTGTAGTACGGTGACGAGACAGGGAGTGGTCATGGAAAAGCACATTTCATTCTATTAAAATTAGAAAAAGATGGTCTAGGAGTGTCACACGCCGTGATGGATTAAAAATTGTAGGTGGAGATTAGATTGGAGTAGGTGTCACGGTTTTGGGGGGAAGAAATACTTTTATATTCCATTTATTTCTCATGATGCAGCACGTAATGGGTAGAGCTTCAATTGTTTATTTTATCTCTTTCTTAGTGATGTACCAGCTGTAACGTGGTGGTAGTTGCCACTTGGAAGAAGTTCAATTGTTGGGTAAAAAGAAATGTTGAACGGAGATTAAGGGAAGAGATTAATATTTTATTCCATTTCTTTGAGCCAAGCACATTTCTTTTACGGCTGATTTCTCTCAACAAAGAAGCTTACATTTTTTTTAGGAGAAGATCATAACCATCACGCTGGCTGTACTGCACACGGCTTACTCACAAAATTTCTTTTCTTTTCTTCCTTTCTTAGCATGGACCGAGTCACATTATTCATTAAGCATTTATTTCTTTTTAATCATTAGTACTCTGATGAATAATATTTCAAGTAAGTGTTTTCTTTTGCATTGTTGATCATCATTTTTCGGCTTAAGTAACTGAGTGTTTCAAATTTGAATTAAAGTTTATTAGCTAAGTGTGTTTCTTTATTTTCACTGTAGTGAGCATTTTAATTATTAGCCAAACTTTGTTTCTTTTATTCCCGAGACTTTGTGCTTCAATTGGTCAGCATTCTTGTTTCTTTTAATTTATATTCCAAGTGCATTTCATTCTTAATTTAGTCCTTTCCGAATCACAAAAACACAATCAAAACCCCCCCACTACGTGTTAGATCTGAGACTGAACCACATTTGGTCCTTGTGAGACGACCTAGGAGTCACTTCCTAGTCTGCATTCTTTTATGCACAACTTTTTTGAGAGGTGCGACCATCTCATCAAAATGGCGCCGCTGCCGGGGACCAACGGTTCGGTCTTAGGTCTTTTGTTGTGTTAGTGTGTGTTGTGTTTTGTCTTGTCTTGTGATGTGATGTTTTGTTTTGTGTGTACGTGTCCCATGTTCAATTGTGTTGTGTTTTGTTTGTTTCGTAATTTTTAGCATTCCCTTTCTACCTTTCCCCTTCTCTTTCCATGTCTACCTATTTTGATTTTGTGAATACTGCTTATTCTGCCAGTGCCTCTGATTATGATTCTCCTTCTGCATGTTACTTTGATTGTGATTCATATTCTGCTGATTTGTATGTTGAGAGCAATATGGCTCATCCTCCGACTTCTGAGAGTGCTCTTTGTGAGCCGGTTTCACTTAAGGAGGATGATCTTCATTGCGATCTCACCCCTGGACTGATACATTTGCTGCCTAAGTTTCATGGTTTTGCAGGAGAATGCCCACACAGACATTTGGAGGAGCTCCACATCATGTGCTCTTCAATGAAGCCTCCAGATGTCCCTCTTGATTACATTTTCTTGAGCGCATTTCCGCATTCATTACAAGGAGCAGCTAAGGATTGGAAAGACTCTCTCCCTCTGAGATCCGTTACCGATTGGGGATATCTTGAGCATCAGTTTCTGAGCAAATTCTCCCTTGTGCAGTATGGTTACAGCAACGGTCTTGGATGGAATGACCCTACCTTGGAATGGTATAATGCTCCACAGCATCATTATCAAGAACCACCATTCCAGAGTACTTTTATGCCTCCACCAGTCCAGCAATACGAGAGTCAGCAGTATAGTGCTCCTGCCGAAATAGCTCCTCAGCCTTCTACTTCTGAGCCTACATTGAAGGAGTTGTTGGAGCAGATGACCATGCAGAACTTTCAGTTCCAACAAGAGAACATGCAGTTCCAGCAAGAAATAGGAGCTGCCATTCAGAGTATGACTGATCAGATAGGGCAGATGGCCACTCAACTCACTGAGGAACAGTCTCAAGATTCAGAATTACCATTTCAGACTGTTCAGATTCCAGATGATGATGATAGTGGCATCAACATAGAAGATGGGGAGAAGAGTCATGAACTTACTATTGTGCCATCTACTTTCCCATCATCCTATGTCCATACTCTTGCACCTGAGGAGAGTGATGAGTATTTTGAGGAGCAGGCAGAAATAAGCAGTAACCCTGAACCAGGTAGACCACCTTCATCTTCCCACACTTTAGCAATCTTCAAGGAAGAGGAGGTAAGCATACCTCAATTTGATTATGTTGATGATTATGTTATTGAGAGGTATGCTGATGATTGTATTGTTGATGAGTCTGTTTTTAATTCTTCCTCTCTGCATGATGAGAATCAATTTTTGATATCAAATTCGTATGTTTATTCTCCATGCACTGAACATGAATCTGAGTCTGTGGTTGATATTGTTTCTGAATTTGAAATTGATTCATGTTCTGAGAGTTTATCTGTTGTTCAGCCTGTTACACTGGGATTGGGTGTTATACCCCTGTGTGTCAATTCTTTGGAGCCACAATGTACTAACCATGCTGCAGGAGGTACATATGAATTTGACCAACATGCACCCCCAGTGGAAGACAAGGGTGCTTACATACACAATAGTTTGAAGATCAACAGGCACCTGCTGAACCTGCTCATCAACAATCATTGCATAGATCCAGCTGTGGAAAATATTTCACTGCTAGATCAGATTTGGAGGATGAAGCAGTTCGTCCTCAAAACCTCCTTGCTGGATACTATGGTGGAAGACATCTCCCTGAAAGTCCAAAATTGGCAACTGCCACCATGATCAGGGGAGTTTCCTTTCTCTCTTCTTCCCCTTTCCCTACTTTTATTGCACTTGTCCATGATCTGTTGACTGTTATGATTTCTGATCTTATGCTTATGACACATTGAGGACACTGTGTAGTTTAAGTGTGGTCTATTTTATTGGGGGAGATTCTGATTTTTCTTTGTTAGTTTTTGTTTTCCGTGTTAAATTTTTTCTTTTTTTTTAGGTAGTTTTTGTCGTGTCTTGTATACAGTTTTGCATGATTCTCTTCATTTCTGGACTTTGATTAGGTTGTAGATGTGTCTTTCACTTCATTGATACTCTGATTAGTTTGAAATTCTTGCTTTTCTTTGCTTGGAAGATGATCATGATGTTTGAGAGTTGAATTGATTGTGACACAAATGCCCTGTGTGAGAATTTGAGCCACTTTATGTTCTTTCTTGAGTGCATTGAGTGACATGGATTTACCTTAAACACTTGAGAGAAACACTGATAGTGCATCTGTGAGGTTTTGTTACTTTTGATTCACCTCTTGAGCTGATTGATCATTTTGCCATGTCTTGAATTGCTTGGATGATTTCATGAGTATCTGCTTTCTCTGATTCATTCTGTGTTGGAATTGTCTACTTCTTTTCTCCGTCCAGATTTCTTGAGGACTGTGTAAATTTTGTTTCTGTCCTTGTTAGTCTTTGTTTTCTGTATGCTGAGTCTGTGTCACCTTCCTAAAAGTCCTTTGAACTATTCCTTGATTTGCGTCTTGATTTTGCCCAGGAGTGCAAAAGACTAAGTGTGGTCTATTTTGATGAGTCAATATTTTATTCACTTCACTTAGTTTATTGTACCGAATTTAATCGGGGAATTGTGCTTAATTGTCCGGTATTTTCCCGTTTTTGCTAATTGTGCTTAATTTGACCAAAAATTCTTATTTTGGTTAATTTGAATTATCTAAGCTAATTATTTGCATTATAAATTTCAGGAAAATTTTGAAAATATATTTTGGGACAGTTGAAGGGTTTTTGGCTTAAAAAAATGAGGTACCATGCTGTCACGGATGAGGGGGATTTTGAGGTCCAGCAAGTGAAGGGGTTACGAAAAGAAGAAAAGCATTGTTGGACCCATTTTGGGTTTGAACGGAAGCGGTGCAAGAATGAGAAAAGAAGGAGGTGATATATTTTTTTATTCATTTTGAAAAGCACATTCCATTTGGTGAGCTGCTGTTGTCACGTCCGAGCATAGGGATGTGGTCATTGATTTTGGGTGAAGAAAAATTCATTTAATTTGGCTTTTAGAATTGAAAGTGCTGATTTCATTTTGAGAAAGCAATGTTACGGGAAGCAAAGGAGAAAAAGGGAAGTGGTGTTACGGCCCACAATTGAAAGGGCAGCCCATGAGCATTAGGTTGTTACGGTGCTTCAAAAAGCAATGGGCTGGAGTGTCATAGCTTGGGCTGGAAGGAAGCAGGACACGCTGCTATCTCACGTCCAAGTAATCACACGGTGCTGGAAGGAAAGAGAAGCCACGGCCCAGCACACTCCACACACACATACATGGCAGCAGAGAGAAGCCTTCACGATCCAACAATGCACGGAGTTGAGGGAGTTCTCGGTCCAACTTGAAGCACAGCACATGGAAAAGAAGTGGCAAAGAGAAGAAACATCCAGCAGCAACACGGACGGCCCATGACAATTTTTACGGAGCATCCAACAAGGGCAGGTTTTGTTGGCTTTTAGGAGGACGTTACAGGTGTGCTGTTGGGAGGATGGTGACCTAGGACGTGGGGGTTACGAGAGAACAGTGGGAGCCGCCACCTTAAGGGCTGTTACAGAAGGGAGTTACAGCCAGGAGATTGAGAGATGGAGGGGTACGGTTGAGGAAGAGAGCGTGATTGACTTTGGAGAAGAAAGCATGAGTAGAAGTGGTGCCACGGTAGATTAGAATAGAATAAAAAGAAGTGGAATATGTAGGTGTACATGCAAGGTAATGTGGTGCTGGAATGGTTTAATTTCTTTTCTTTATTTTGCTGGAAGAAGTGCTTCATTATTGGAGAGCTGCCACCGAGGAGAGATTGAAATGCTAATTCATTGGGAGAAGAGCACATGCGGGGCTTGATTTTGGGAGAGTATTTTTAAATTGCTTTTAGGTAGGAATAGCTCATTAGTTTTGCTAGAAAGAATAGTAGTACGGTGACAGGGAGTAGTCACGTCACAATTTGCAATGAAGAGCACATTTCATTTTATTACATCTTGGACAGGGGATTAGTAGGAGAACACATTATCTTTTATTCACTTTGGAATTATTCACTTTGGAGCTCCACATGCTTACGTGTGTTTTAATTTATCATGCAACTTGAGCATTTAATTTTACTTCCAAGCGTATTTAATGTTTTAGCTTAATGATACATTTGAATAGCATTAGAAGGGTTTCTTTATTTTCTGTTACATTTTACTGTTCAATCTCGGTTTGCTTTTACTGATACTTCTATTGTTGTGTTTAGACTTTAAGTTCATTTGGTGCAATTCAATTAGGTTGCTGTTATGTTTTCTGCGCGTTTACTTTTCCAGAGTCTTATTTTCAAATCCTGATGAATTCTGCATTTTCTGATTTTACTATCTTTTACCGTTGGGCCTTACTGTTATGTTTAATTTCATGTTTAGTTTAGTTCAATCGCATTCAAAAACACTTTCACAACCCCCCCCACTACGTGTTGCTCTAAGACTGAACCCAATTTGGTCCTTGAGAGACGACCTAGGAGTCACTTCCTAGTCTATACTGCATTATTTTATGCACAACTTTTGTGAGAGGTGCGACCCTCTCATCAACGGCATTTAGGGAATTTTTAGAAACAATTTCACTTTCAAAAGTTTAATTTCCGTAATTGTGCGTCTCTGTAATTTACTGTTCCGCATTTTATTTTCACTGTGATTTCGATTTTTATTGTTTAATTTCGTTTTTACTATTTACTGTTTTATTTTTACGGTTTGTTAATTTACTACTTTCAACATTTACATTTTCCTGCACAAAAACAACCATCAAATCCCCCCCACTACGTGTTTGATCTGAGACTGAACCAAAATTGGTCCTTGAGAGACGACCTAGGAGTCACTTCCTAGTACTATACTGCATTCTTTTATGCACAACTTTTGTGAGAGGTGCGACCCTCTCATCAAAATGGCGCCGTTGCCGGGGACCAACGGTTCAGTCTTAGGTCTTTTTGTTGTGTTTGTGTGTGTTGTGTTTTGTCTTGTGATGTGATGTGATGTGATGTTCTGTTTTGTGTGTGCGTGTTGCATGTATAAATGTGTTGTGTTTTATTTGTTTCGTAATTTTTAGTATTCTTCTTTTTCCATGTCTACCTATTTTGATTTCGTGAACACTGCTTGTTTTGCTAGTGCCTCTGATTATGATTCTCCTTCTGCATGTTACTCTGATTGTAATTCATATTCTGCTGATTTATATGTTGAGAACAATACGACTCATCCTCTAATTTCTGAGAGTGCTCTTTGTGAGCCGGTTTCACTTAAGGAGGATGATCTTCATTGTGATCTCACCCCTGGACTGATACATTTGCTGCCTAAGTTTCATGGTTTTGCAGGAGAATGCCCACACAGACATTTGGAGGAGCTCCACATCATGTGCTCTTCAATGAAGCCTCCAGATGTCCCTCTTGATTACATTCTCTTGAGCGCATTTCCGCATTCATTACAAGGAGCAGCTAAGGATTGGAAAGACTCTCTTCCTCTGAGATCCGTTACCGATTGGGGATATCTTGAGCATCAGTTTTTGAGTAAATTTTCCCTTGTGCAATATGCTTACAGCAACGGTCTTGGATGGAATGACCCTACTTTGGGATGGTATAATGCTCCACAGCATCAATATCAAGAACCACCATTCCAGAGTACTTTCATGCCTCCACCAGTCCAGCAATATCAGAGTCAGCAATATGATGCTCCTGCCCAAATAGCTCCTCAGCCTTCTACTTCTGAGCCTACATTGCAGGAGTTGTTGGAGCAGATGACCATGCAGAACCTTCAGTTTCAGCAAGAGAACATGCAGTTCCAACAAGAAATAGGAGCTGTCATTCAGAGTATGACTGATCAGATAGGGCAGATGGCCACTCAACTCACTGAGGAACAGTCTCAAGATTCAGAGTTACCATTTCAGACTGTTCAGATTCCAGATGATGATGATGGTGGCATCCACATAGGAGATGGGGAGCAGAGTTATGAGCTTACCACTGTGCAACCTACTTTCCCACCTTCAGATGTCCTTACTCTTGCACCTGAGGAGAGTGATGAATATTTTGAGGAGCAGGCAGAAATAAGCAGTAACCCTGAACCAGGTAGACCACCTTCATCTTCCCACACTTTAGCAAGTTTCAAGGAAGAGGAGGTAAACATACCTCAATTTGATTATGTTGATGATTATGTTGTTGAGGATTATGTTGATGATTGTATTGTTGTTGAGTCTGATTTTAATTTTCCCTCTATGCATGATGAGAACCAATTTTTGCTATCGCATCCGAATGTTTATTCTCCATGCATTGAACATGAATTTGAGTCTGTAGTTGATATTGCTTGTGATTTTGAAATTGATTCCTGTTCTGAGGATGTATCTGAGGTTCAGTCTGATAAATTGGGATTGGGTGTTGTACCTCTACATGTCATTTCTTTGGAGCCACATTGCACTAACCATGTTGCAGGAGGTACACAAGAATTTGACCAACATGCACCCACAGTGGAAGAAAAAGGTGCTTACATACACAACAGTTTCAACATCAATAGGCACCAGCTGAACCTGCTCATCAACAATCACTTCTTAGATCCAGCTGTGGAAGACATTTCCCTGCTCGATCAAATTTGGAGGATGAAGCAGTTCTTCCTCAAAACTTCCTTGCTGGACCCTAAGACGGAAAACATCTCCCTGAAAGTCCAAAATTGGCAACTGCCACCATGACCAGGGGAGTTTTCTTTCTCTCTTCTCCCCCTTTTCCTCACTTTATTGCACTTTGTCGATATCTGATGACTGTTCTGATTGTTTGATCTGCTGATTGTGACACATTGAGGACACTGTGTAGTTTAAGTGTGGTCTATTGGGGGAGATTTTTATTTGTCTTTGTTAGTTTTTGTTTTCTTGGTTAAATTTTTTCTTTTCTAGGTTATTTTTGTCGTGTCTTGTGTACAGTTTTACATGTTTCTCTTGATTTCTGGACTTTGTTTAAGTTGTAGATGTATCTTTCACTTCACTTGATTGATACTTATTGGTTTGAAATCCCTTGCTTTTCTTTGCTTGGGAAGATGATTATGATGTTTGAGAGGTTGAATTGATTGTGAAAATTATCCTGTGTGAGATTTGAGCCACTTTATGTTCTTTCTTGTGTGTGATATGTCTCTTGATTGCTTGCGCATATGCCTTGGCTTGACTCTGGTTGATAATTCTTGATTGATATGCATGTTTGGAAGTGATAAAGGCAGTTTTGTTTTTGAGCCTCTCTAGCCAAATAAGCTTACCTTGTTCTGATTCTTTGAAAACCCTTGTTGAGCCTATACTTTCCTCATTTCTTTGTTTTGAAGCTCATACACTAGCCCTAAGTGAAAAACCATGATTACCTTAACCTTAGGGAATTTTGGAGCTTTGGAAGTGTCTTGGGAACAAGTGTGGTCTCTTGGGGGTTTCTGATGAGTTGGCTAGTTGGTTCCTCTTCTTGTTTTGCTTTGGTAAATATATGTGTATCTTGTCTTTTACAGTTTTGTTTTGAAAAGAGAAAAAAAAAAAGAGACAGAAAAAAAAAGAGAGCAGAAAAATAGTGAAAAAAAAATGTGAATAATTGTGAATAATGGAGTCAAGAAGAGGAGGGAATTAGAGGTTATGGGTGTGTTTGAATGTGTTTACACTTGTTCCCCATTGCTCCTCTGTTCCTTATGGTTTGTAGCTTCTTATCCAGATATATCCCCCCTTGTCCTTGGCCCATTACAACCATGAAAAGACCTTTTGATTTGAACATGCGTATATGCTTGAGTGTTGATATTAGAGGCTTGCCAAGTCTATTTGTGATTGCTTTCTTGAGTGCATTGAGTGACATTGATTTACCTTAAACACTTGAGAGAAACACTGATTGTGTGCATCCGTGAGGCTCTGTTGCTTTTGATTCATCTCTTGAACTGATTGACTGCTTTCCTTGTATTGAATTGCTTGGATGATTTCATGAGTATCTGCTTTCTCTGATTGATTCTGTGTTGGATATTGTCTACTTCCTTTCTTGGTCCAGATTCCTTGAGAACTGTGTAATTCTGTTTCTTTCCTTGTTCGTCTTTATTTTCCGTGTGCCAAGTTTGTGTCATTTCCCTGATGTCCTCTGAACTATTCCTTGATCTGCGTCTTGATTTTGCCTGGGAGTGCAAAAGACTAAGTGTGGTCTATTTTGATGAGTCAATATTTTCTCAATTTCACTTAGCTTATTGTACCGAATTTAATCGGGGAATTGTGCTTAAATGTCCAGTATTTTCCCATTTTTCTTAATTGTGCTTAATTTGATCGGAAATTCAAATTTTAATTAATTTGAATTATTTGAACTAATTATTTGCATTATTAATTGTAGGGAAATTTTTGGAAATGTGTTGGGACTTAAAGATAAATCAAGTGACCTTCGTTTTGGCATTTGGTGGTCATGAGAGGAAGGACGCTACGTCCTGGAAGTGTGAATCTACTAAAGCACACGGACACATGGTTTTTGCTTGTATCAAATTGAAGAAAAATTGAAAGAGATACATGCTGGAAAGAAGCAATTCACGTCCAACTCCCAAATGCAAGTGTGCTGAATTTGTTGAAGTGAAAATAGCACACGCGGACCCCACACTTTTGCATGTCCCAAGACTTGTTAGATGAAACAAATTAAACGAAAAGGCCAATGGGGACCACCTTACAAGTGCATCTCACGGCACATTCATTTTGGAATCAGCATTTACGGTCCAGCAAAGGTGGGCTTCACGTGGAGAATGGAGGGTAGCGGTCCAAAAAGCAAAGGAGCAGCACCCAGCTTGCACTTGGCCGTCCAGCAACTTGGCACCACGGTCCAGAGGGGTTGAGTCTAGCAAAAGGGGGTGTCCAAAGCAGAGGCAGCACACGGGCTGAATGGAGGAGCAGCGTCCCACATGGAGGAGGGTTTTCAAAAACCCGTGACGCTGGAAAGAAAAGGGTGTGTCTCGGCCTGGAGCTGTTCCAGCCGTCACCTGGTGATAAAAACAAAGAATGGATTTTTGGCTTGAAAGGAGGAGTGCACGGAGACTTAGATAGGGATTGGTGTGCACGTTTTTTTTCTGGGTTCCAGTAGGGTAGTAGAGGGATGCAGTGAGTGAGAGAGGTCCACGGAGACAATGGGATGAATGGGAAGAGCAGCAGCGTGGGGAGCCGCCACTTGAGTGGCACTTTACTCTCACGGTTTTTTTTGGTTTTAGCTTTTGGGCTTTGAACATTTTCAGGAATGGAGCGGGGAGATGAGGAAAAAAAGCTGCTGTCACAGCTGAAGTGGAGCAGAATTTAGCAAGCACACGTTTCCTTCTTTTCTGGAGATGCATGAACTGAGTTGGAGATGAAGAGAGGAGCTGCTGTCATGGTGAAGAAGGAAGCATATGTGATGGACTTTAGATGAGTTGTACATGGTGATTTTCTTGGAGAGACACTTGAAGAAGTAGATGAATTTGGAGATGTGATTCTCGGTAACTAAGAGCTAGATTTGCGTTGGCAATCTGGAGAAGTGCAGCCTTGGTCCACCAACACATGAATGTCTCGGCAAAAAAATGGTCCATGTAGCAGTATAGTGTATGAAGTTTTTGATGCTTTCAATTCCTTGGGTTTGTTTGCACGGTGGAATGTTTTGATGTTAGAAATTATACTTTCATTTTGCTTTAAGATATTTGGACGATCCTACTAGAAGACTTACATGTTTCCACTTTGTTTCCACCTTGAAATCAACATGCTTTTGCTTGCCTTTCTTTTAGATAATGTCGTTTTGTTGGGTCCAGTAACAGCCCCCCCTTTTACATCTTTTCACTTTGTTTTGTTTCTAATTTGAAGAGAAACGTGAATTCATACTAGGTACAACACCGGTTTTGCTTTCTTGGAATAGTTATGTTTTTAATCTTAAAGAAATGAATCACAATGCTTCTTTAATCTAGCTTAATGGTTACGTGAATTGGTATATGATGTGTCATGCATTATCTTATTTCTATGTATTGCATTTTAGTGGATTTAAGCCAATGGGAATTGAAATGAGTTCTTGTTGCACATGCTTCCAACGTTGGCTTCTAGTTGAATGAAGAGTACATTTAATTTTCTTGCATTTAGTAATAGAGATGTTTTGGGAAAGGTGATATATGGTGATGGACTTTTAATTCCTTTCTTGGATAAGAATAGCATGGTGTGAATTCTTTAATTAAAGATTGTAGAATGGTCACGTGAAGTGTAACATTGAAGTTCACATTGAATTTTTTATTTAGTGCTTGGAGAATAAATGGGTGCATGGACCTTACGGTTGCTGGAAGTGCTAGAAGGAAGTAGTCTTCCTTTTATTCAACTCTTTCTTTCTATAGGAAATAGTTGTAGTGTCACGGCATTTAGGGAATTTTTAGAAACAATTTCACTTTCAAAAGTTTAATTTCCATAATTGTGCGTCTCTACAATTTACTGTTCCGCATTTTATTTTCACTGTGATTTCGATTTTTATTGTTTAATTTCGTTTTTACTATTTACTGTTTTATTTTTACGGTTTGTTAATTTACTACTTTCAACATTTACATTTTCCTGCACAAAAACAACCATCAAATCCCCCCCACTATGTGTTTGATCTGAGACTGAACCAAAATTGGTCCTTGAGAGACGACCTAGGAGTCACTTCCTAGTACTATACTGCATTCTTTTATGCACAACTTTTGTGAGAGGTGCGACCCTCTCATCACTGCTTTTATATCTTTTTGTGCTAACCAATTCTTCTAGGGATTTGTTTGCTTGTGCATGCAGGAAGCAATGCGAACTAGGAGCAAGAAAACTGCAAAACCTCTTCTTGAAAGTTTAGACGAGAGTAGACGGAGGAGAAGAATCCGTACATCTAGAGAACTTTTTCCTCCTCCGGAAACTCTGTTACAACCATCACCACAAGGTTCTGACCATAGCACTGAAAATATGGAGAATAATAATGCCAGAAGAACTCTTACAGATTACACCAATATAGTTGGACCTCAGCATTTCAATAGCATAGCAAAACCAAGAGTCAATGCAGCCAACATGGAGGTGAAGCCAGCATTAATCCAATTGGTGAAGAGTAATCAATTTAATGGGTTGTCTCACGAAAGCCCATATGAGCACCTCACAACTTTTAATGAGATCTGCAACACGGTGAAAATAAATGGGGTGCCGAACGAAGCAATCAAACTTAGCCTGTTTCCATTCTCATTAGGAGGCAACGATAAGCTTTGGTTAAATTCTTTTCCAGAAGGAAGCTTTACAGAGTGGGAAGCAGTGGTGACCAAGTTCCTAAACAAATACTTTCCACAATCAAAGGTGAATAAAGGAAACCAAGAGATTTCATCATTCAGGCAAGGCATGGTGGAATCACTGGGGCATGCATGGGACAGATATAAAAGCTTATTAAGAAAGACACCCACGCATGGATTTGATGAAGTGGAAGTAGTCATAATCTTCCTTGGAGGTCTTGGTTCACAAACCAAGATGATGCTTGACAACTCAGTAGGAGGAAATATCAAATGGAAAACTCCAGAGGAAGCTACAGAAATCATTGACAATATGGCTACTAGTGATAATGAGCTAAACATTGAAAGAGGATATCCTAGTCAGAAGGAGTTGCTACAATCAAATGATGCTTTGCTTATTCAAAATAAAATTATTTCTCAACAGTTGGAAGAAGTAATTATGAAACTTTCTCAATTACCACAAGAAATACAAAAGGTTTCAATGGTTCAATGGCAACAGCAAAAATGGCAAATGCAATTTACTCCATCTGAGAAGACAACAAAACTTGACGAGACTTTCCAAAAATTCTTGAAGACGAATGCATCTTATTGTAAGAATGTGGAAGTAGCGTTTGAAAATATGAAGATCCATATTGAGCGAAGAGTGGACAAGATGAAAAATGGTAATATCAGAAAGGAGTGTAAAACTGTTGTGACCAGAAGTGGTAAGGTATTAGAGGAGAGAAAAAAAGAAAGAGAGGAGAAAGAAAGTGAGAGTGAAAAAGAAACATGTGAGTGGAAAGAAAGAGTTGAGAGAGAAAAAAAGAAAGAAGAAGAAGATGAGAAGAAAGAAAAAAAAGAAAGAGAAGAGAGAGATGAGAGGCAAAAAGAAAGAGAGTTTGAAAAACCACTTCCTTATCCAAAAAGCTATTCAAGGAAGGAGAAAGAAAAACAATTGGAGAGATTCATGAAGTTGTTTAAGAAGCTGGAGATCACTATACCATTCTCTGAAGCATTGCAACAGATGCCATCATATGCAAAATTTTTGAAGGAACTGCTTACAAAGAAAAAACAAATACACTGAGAAGGAAACTATCAAGGTACAGGGTAACTGCAGTGCAATCATACAGAAATTACCTCCTAAATTTAAAGATCGAGGAAGTTTCACTATTCCATGTATCATAGGAAATTTGGAAGTTGGAAGAGCATTGATTTATTTAGGAGCTAGCATTAATTTAATGTCATTATCCATGTGTAAAACAATTGAGGGTTTGGAAATCAAACCTACCAGAATGGCTCTTCAACTGGCAGATAGGTCTCTTAAATATCCATGTGGAGTGGTGGAAGACGTGTTGGTGAAGGTTGACAAGTTTGTATTCCCAGTAGATTTTATTGTAATGGAGATGGAAGGAAACAATGATGTACCTCTCATTCTTGGGAGACCTTTTATGAAGACTGCTAGAGTTTTAATTGATGTGGAAAATGGCAAGCTTAAATTGAGAGTTCATGATGAAGAAGTCACCTTTGATGTATTTAAAGCCATGACGTATCCAAATGATGATAAAGCATGCTTCCAATTTGACGAACTTGATGAAATCTGTGTGATGCAAGAAAGGATGGTGCGGTATGTTTCTCCATTAGAGAAAACTCTTATTGATGCTCGTGAAGATTTAGATGAAGAAGAAGAGAAATTAATTGCAGAATGTCTGATGGACTTGGAAACATTGAAAAAAATTCCAGAGGAGGATACAAAGTTTGAAATAATTGATAAGGAAGAAGAAGTCAAAGTAAAGAAACCAGAATTAAAAAGACTCCCAGCACATCTGAAGTATGTTTTTCTAGAAGATGAAAAAAAGCCAGTTATCATCAGTAATTCTTTGTCTCTACAAGAAGAAGAACAGTTGATAGAAATTCTGAAAGCTAATAAAGGAGCAATTGGGTGGTCAATATCAGATCTTAAAGGTATTAGCCCAACTTATTGTATGCATAAGATCTTTATGGAAGAGGACTATAGACCGAGTGCTCAACCATAGAGAAGGTTAAACCCTGTAATGAAGGAGGTGGTCAGAAAAAAAGTGTTGAAACTTTTAGAAGCTGGTATTATTTATCCAATCTCTGACAGCGAATGGGTAAGTCCAGTTCAGGTGGTTCCAAAGAAAGGCGGAATGATAGTAATTCACAATGATAGTGCATTGATTACAGAAAGCTAAATAAAGCCACTAGGAAGGATCATTTTCCTCTTCCTTTCATGGACCAGATGTTAGAAAGATTAGCAGGTCAAGCTTTCTATTGCTTCCTAGATGGATATTCTGGATACAATGAAACTGTGGTAGATCCAAAAGACCAAGAGAAGACAGCCTTTACTTGTCCTTTTGGTATCTTTGCCTATAGAAAGATGCCATTTGGATTGTGTAATGCTCCAGCTACCTTTCAAAGGTGTATGCAGGCGATTTTTGCAGATCTCTTAGAAAAGTGTATTGAAGTCTTCATGGATGATTTTTCAGTCTTTGAAAATTCTTTCCAAAGGTGTTTGGCAAATTTGGATATTGTTCTTAAAAGATGTGTTCAGACAAATCTTGTTCTTAATTGGGAGAAATGTCATTTTATGGTAAAGGAAGGAATTGTGCTGGGACATAAAATTTCTGCTAAAGGGATTGAGGTAGATAAAGCCAAAGTGGAAGTCATTGATAAATTACCTCCACCAACAAATGTAAGGGGGATCAGGAGTTTTCTAGGTCATGCTGGATTTTATAGAAGATTCATTAAAGATTTCTCAAAAATTGCTAAACCATTGAGTAATCTTCTTATGAAGGATGCTTCTTTTGTGATGAATGAAGAATGTTTGAAAGCTTTCGACATATTGAAGAGCAAATTAGTGTCAGCTCCAGTAATTGTAGCTCCAGATTGGAATAAAAATTTTGAGCTAATGTGTGATGCAAGTGATTATGCAATAGGAGTTGTTCTTGGCCAGCAAACAGAGCGGATTTTTCATCCAATTTATTATGCCAGCAAAGTTCTGAATGATGCTCAGTTGAATTATGCTACCACAGAGAAAGAATTTCTAGTCATAGTGTATGCTCTAGAGAAATTTAGACCTTATCTTATTGGGTCTAAGGTGATTATCTATACAGATCATGCAGCTATCAAATACTTGTTGACAAAGCCAGATTCTAAGCCACGTCTGATTAGATGGGTACTACTCTTGCAAGAATTTGATGTGGAGATCCATGATAAGAAAGGGAGTCAGAACTTGATTGCTGATCATTTGTCACGATTAGTCAACAAGGAGGTTACTAGCAAGGAATCAGAGATCTGGGAATCTTTTTCAGATGAAGCACTAATGTATATTTAGCAGAGGCCATGGTTTGCTGATATGGCTAATTTCAAAGCTGCAAGGGTCATGCCAGAAGATTTAACTTGGCAACAAAGAAAGAAATTTTTGCATGATGCCAAGCAGTTTGTCTGGGATGATCCTTATTTGTTCAAGATTGGAGCAGATAATCTTCTGAGGAGATGTGTGACAAATGAAGAAGCAGAAGGAATTCTCTGGCATTGTCATGATTCACCATATGGAGGACATTTTAATGGAGAAAGAACAGCAGCAAAAGTTCTTCAATCAGGGTTTTATTGGCCAACTTTATTTAAAGATGCTCATAATCATGCTAGAAATTGTGATAAGTGTCAGAGAGCAAGGACGATCACTAAACGTCATGAGATGCCATTACAAGGCATTTTAGAGGTTGAAGTTTTTGATTGTTGGGGTATTAACTTTGTGGGACCCTTTCCTCCGTCTTTCAACAATGAATATATTTTGGTAGCAGTGGATTATGTGAGTAAATGGGTGGAAGCATTAGCTTTTCCTAAAAACGATGCTAGCATGGTAATTAAATTTTTGAAGAAGCAGATATTTTCACGCTTTGGAACTCCAAGAGTCTTGATTAGTGATGGGGGATCTCATTTTTGCAATTATCAGCTAGAAAAAGTACTCAAACATTATGGAGTGAAACATAAGGTAGCTGCACCTTATCATCCACAAACCAATGGACAAGCTGAGGTATCTAACAGAGAAATAAAAAGGATCCTGGAAAAAACAGTGACTTCATCAAGAAAGGATTGGTCATTAAAACTGGATGATGCTCTTTGGGCTTACAGGACGACAATGAAGAAGTCTATAGGACTATCACCATTTCAATTAGTCTATGGGAAAGCATGTCATTTGCCAGTAGAGTTGGAGCATAAAGCGTTGTGGGCTTTGAAATTCTTGAATTTCGATCCTTATGAAACTCAAGGCACACGCAGAAGGCAGATTCTGGAGCTTGAAGAAATGCGATTACATGCATATGATTCATCCAAGGCTTATAAAGATAAGATCAAATTCTATCATGACAGGAAGTTGGTAAATAAAGTTTTTAATCCATGACAACAGGTACTATTATTCAATTCAAGATTGAAGATATTCCCTGGGAAATTGAAGACAAAATGGTCAGGACCATTTGTAGTAAAAGGAGTGCATCCACGCGGAGCAATTGAAATATTTAATCCAGCTGCTGATGATCCACAGAAAAGCTGGGTGGTGAATGGTCAACGTCTCAAGCCTTATTTAGGGGGAGAAGTGCAACACTTGTCCACAATGATGCAGTTGGTTGATCCTTGAAATTTTGGGTCAGGCTCGTGACGTTAAACAAGCGCTTACTGGGAGGCAACCCAGTGTTCTGAATTTATCTACTTTTGTTTTAGAATAGGGTTTGATGTACTCAATTGAAAACTTTGTTTGTTATGATGGTTTGCTTATAATTGTGATTGTTTGATAAGTAATGCTTCATGATGCTTTGATATAGATTGATGTTGAGAATGTGCACATTATATGCTTATACAGGTGGTTCACAAGCAGTGTGAACAAATGCATGATGTTGTGATTGTGATTATGATATTAAGCAGGATGTGTATATGTGGAATGTGAATGAGCTTATATGTGAGGTTTTGAGCTTCAGAGTTTTTGTGATTGAATGCTATTCCTTTGGAAGCATGAATGACTTTGCCCAGGTTTTCTATGATTGAACTACTTGCTTGTTTGCATCATATGATCAAGGCCATTTGTTGGTAACACTTATATTAGCCAATTTTATGATTAGCCACTAAAAGTGAACACTATGTGTTCTATCCTTTGAACCCTTAGCCTTGAATATGATTTGAAAACCCTTGTTGAAAAGCTTTACCTTGAGTTAAGATGAGAATATTTTTTGGTAGGTATAAATGTTCAAGTTTGGGGTTGTTGGAAAATAGAAATTGAAAGCATTGAGCTAAGAGCTAAGAATTAAGTATGTGAAAAGAAAAAGAAAAAGAGAAAGAAAAGAAAAGAAAAAGCAAAGCTCAATGCAAAAGGAAGTTGGGAATAAATAAGAATGATTGTGTTTATATGTTTCTCTTAACTCAAGGGTTTTGTGATCTAGAAAAAACAATTTTCTTGTTAGCCCAGCCACGTTATAAGCCATAGAAAAGTCCTTGTGATGATGCTTGCTGGTAAGTGTTTTTGATTGTGGTTAAATGAAAGGCAAAGTTGATTCATGTGAAATTGTGATAGTAGAGTGAATGAGTGAATACCTCTCATACACTAGTGTGCTTGAGTGAAACACTTTATCTAGTGAGGAAAGATTACATGAATACATAAGAACATCCATGCTTAGTTGATTGATCATTCATGAAAAATAGCATTTGTTGGATATTAAGTGACTTTGTGAACACCAAAGCATGTGCACGTCTTGATTGAAATCTTTTTCAAGAGTTTGATTGAAGTTTCTACTTATCTTGAAAAGAGGATTTTTGAATGAGTAAACCATTATAGAAATTGGTAGAAGATTGAGTTACATCTTGTTTGCTTGAGGACAAGCAAAGTTCTAAGTTTGGGGTTGTGATAACAGTTGAAAAACTGTTATTTTCATGCTTAAAATTGATACTAAAAGCAACCTTTAACACTTAGAAATTAGCTTGAAATCATGCTTTTTGGTATATTTTTAGAAATAAGAGAGTTGGACAGGTTTATGCTTGATTTCAGTGTTTTATGCAGGTTTTAAGTGAATTTGGTGAAAGAAGTGAAGAAGGATAGAGATGGAATCAGAAAAGACTAAAAAAGTGCAAAAGGAGAAGCCGTAATTACCGCTGAGCGGCAGTTTACCGCTGAGCGGCACTCAGAAACCCACGTTGGCTCCGCTGAGGGGTGAAAGGGCCGCTGAGGGGAGGAAAACAACTCACGCACTTACCGCTGAGCGGCACTATTTTGGGCTTGGGCCTAATTTTGTGTAATTTTAGAATAGTATATAAGCTTTAGAACGTCCTAGGGTAGGTATCTTTGGCTGAGACGAAGCAAACACTCTCTTTTCCACCCCTTGAAGGAAGATCTTGGATGCTCAGGCTACCTCCTCATCTTTCTAGGGTTCTATCTTTCATTCTTTCATTATTGTTCATCTACTTTCACCATGAATATGGTGAACTAAACTTTGTATTGTTGTTGGGAAATCAATGTAGTCTTGTGAAACTCTCACATATGGAATTTGTGTTTTAACATCTTATTTTAAGATACATGCTTTCTTTCATCATTAGTTAGGGTTTTTCCTCTTTGCTTAAAGCTTGCATTGTTTAACTCATTCAATGCCATGATTATTGATTTTGTCGATATGGGAACGTACGGGGAAATCTAGATCCGGGGAATTTCTCCCAATAGCATATTGCCTAGACATATGAATATGAGGGTTGGTTGCCGTTAAGCTTCTGCACTTCAGAATTAATTATTAGGGATGCTAGGAATTGTATGAACTCGTAATTAAGGATAGGCCTTCTTGCAAGGTGATTTAGAGAGTGGCATTAGCAATTGATGAAAAGAATGATGAATTCCTAAAAGTATATGAGAGTGGATAAGATGAAATTGATAACCCCAACAACATACTCATCCATCTAATTCATTAAAGTGTTTGTATTCCTCTTTTCCATTGATCAAATTCAAGCATACATGTTTAATTACTGTCTCTTACATTTAAACCTACAATCAATTGTTCACAAGTCTTAAATAATCAACAAATCATATAACTAACTAGGCCGTGAGTCCTTTGGGAGAACAATACTTGGTCTTACCGAGTTTTATTACTTGATACGATTCAGTCACACTTGTCGATTGTTAAACAAGTTTGTGGCGCCGTTTTCCGGTGTTCATAAATTTGTCATCAGCGGGAGACACACGGCCACAACCAAAGAAAAGATGTCACGACCTGCACGTTCATGGGTGAGGCTCATTTCCTTTTGGCTTGAAGAAAGGTGCTGGATCACGGGCTTCATTCACGATCCAGCACACTCCACACACACGTCCAGGGCAGCAGCACTCCACACAAGGGGCCCACGGACAAATTAATTTGAAGCACACAAGGCAGCTCGTGGGTTTCATTATCCAGCAAGATTCTAGCAAATGGGTGGCATCTAGCAAAAGCCCCACACTTGGCATGGGGATGCCACGCACTCGGAGCTCCAGAGGTTTTGATTCGTGAGAGAGCAGTACACGTGGAGATTCATTTCTTCATCCAGTCTTCACTTCATCACGCATCCAGCAACACACGGCCCATGACAAAGAGAGCGTCCAGCACGGCCCACAATGGGAGCACATCCAGCAGCTTGAGAGGAGAGGGTGTCTCGGCCTAGCGTGGTCCAGCCGTCACCTTGAATGAGGGCATCTTCTTCCACTTAAAAAGCAAGCACATTTCATTAAAGAAAGTGGGGGGCTGGACGTGTGAGCAGCCAGCCGCCACCTCGGGGGAGATTTATTTTGGAGTAGGGAATGAACACCGAGGGAGAGTAGAGAGTGCACGGCCTAGGAGAGGTCCTCTCTTCCAGTAGCTTCCATTTTTCATTTCCCCATTCAGTAGTGTAGGCTCCAGACGGTAGTGTATTGTAGTATAGAGTAGTGTAGGAGCAATGTAAGAGAGCCGTGAAGAGGGAAGAAGTTGGACGGTCAACAGAGAGCTAGAATAGAGAGCACGGGCACTTTGAAGGATGGTTACAGCTAAGGCAAAGTGGTGTGCATGTTTCAATTTTATCTTCCTTGTTGTAATGAATTTAATTTAAGTCTCTCTTACTGAAATTCCAATTCTAGTTTACTGCTTTGTTTACTGATGAAATTTAAATTCTGCTGCAATTTAATCTGTGTTGTTGATTGTCTGCAATTTAATTTCTACTGTTGTTTGCATTGTGTTGTTGATTATTGCACTTTAAATCATTCGTTGTAATTTTGTTCTAAGTATTTCGCTGCTGTAATGTTGATTCTGTTTTCATATTTGAAATTTACTGTTTTCTATTTTTACTGTTTACTGCATTTTCGTTTTCTGTATTTTTGTTTTCTGTTCCAAATCTGTTTTTACTGTTTTACGTTCCTGTAATTTCGTTTTTACTGTACCAATTTTGTTTTCACTTTTTTAATTTCGTTTTACTGTACTGAATTTTATTTCAATGTTTTTAATTCTGTCGTGTTTAAATTTCATCCGCAATCAAAAACACTACAAACCCCCTCACTACGTGTTTGATCTGAGACTAAACCGCAATTTGGTCCTTGAGAGACTGATGGACAAATTTGTAAGCACCAAAATATGATGTCACAAACTTGTTTCACAATCGGCAAGTATGACCGAATCGTTTCAAGTAATAAACTTGGTAAGACCAAGTATCGTTCTCCCAAAGGACTCACGGCCTAGTTTAGTTATGTGATTTCTTGATTAGCTAAGACTTAAGAAAACAATAATTGAAATTTTAATATGCAAGACGAAAATAAACATGTATGCATGAATTGATCAATGGCAAAGACATAAGATAAACACTTTCAATGGATTAAATGAATGAATATGTTGTTGGGGGTCAATTTCATCTCATCCACTCTCATATATTTTAGGAATTCCTCTTTCAAATCATCATTGTTAATGCCACTCTCTAATGTACCATTCTAGATGGCTTCTCCCTAATCAAATAGTTCATACAATTCCTAGCATTCCTAATGATTAGTTCATGAGTGCAGGAGCTTAAGGCAACCAATATAATGTTGTCAGTAAAATATTGGGAGAAATTCCCCGGATCTAGATTTCCCCGTACGTGTCCGTATCAACAAAACCAATAATCATGCATTAGAATGAGTTAAACAATGCAAGCATTAAGGAAAGAGGAAAAACCCTAACTAATGATGAAAAGAAAGCATATGTCTTAATTCAAAGATGTATTCAACAAATCCATATATGAGAGCTTCAAGAGATTACATTGATTCCCCAACAAACATACAAGGTTTAGTTCACCATATTCATGGTGAACCTAGATGAATAACAATGAAAGTATGAAAGAATAAACCCAATAAAGTGGAAGAGGTAGCCTGAGCATCCAAGATCCTCCTTCAAAGGGGTGGAAGAGAGAGTGTTTGCCTCGTTTCTGCCAAAGATACTAACTAAAGGACGTGCAAGCCCTTAAATACTAATCTAGAGTTACAAAAGATTATAAAAGCCCAAGCCCAAAAAGTGCCGCTCAGCGCCATTTACCGCTCAGCGGTGGTTACGCGTCTTCTTTCTTCCCCTCAGCGGCCATTTGCCCCTCAGCGGTTCCAACGCCACCTCTTGAGTGCCGCTCAGCGGTAGTTTGCCGCTGAGCGGTGCCTTCGACTTCTCTTTTTGCACTCTTTCTTGTCTTTTCTAATGTCCTCTCTCTCATTCTTCACTTCTTTCACCAAATTCACCTCAAAACCTGCACAAAAACACTCAAATCAAGCATAAACCTGTCCAGCTCTCTTATTTCTGAAAATATAAACAAAATGCATGATTTCAAGCTAGTTTCTAAGTCTAAAGGTTGCTTTTAGTATCACTTTTAAGCATGAAAATAACAGTTTTTCAACTGTTATCACAACCCCAAACTTAGAACTTTGCTTGTCCTCAAGCAAATAAAATGTAACTCCATCTCCAACCAATTCATATGATGGTTCACTCATTCAAAATCCTCTTTTCAAGATAAGTAATAACTTCACTCAAACTTAAGACCAAGAGTTCAATCAAGATGTGCACATGCTTTAGTGTTCACAAAGTCATTTAAATTCCAACAAATGCTATTTTTCATGAATTATCAATCAATTAAACATGGATGTTCATGTGCTTATGGAATCTTTCCTCACTAGGTAAAGTGTTTCACTCAACACACAAGTGTATAAGAGGTAAAGTGTTTCACTCATTCACTCCACTATCACAATGTCACATGAATCAACTTTGCCTTTCATTTAACCACAATCAAATACATTCACAAGCATGCATCATCACAAGGACTTTTCAATGGCTTATAATGTGGCTGGGCTAACAAGAAAATTGGTTTTTCTGGATCACAAAATCCTTGAGTTAAGAGAGTCATAACAACACAATCTTCTTATTCATTCCCAACTTTCTTTTGCCTTTGCTTTTGTATTTGCATTGAGCTTTGCTTCTTTTTCTTTTCTTTTCTTTACATATTCTTACTTTTTAGCTGTTAGCTCAATGCTTTTTCCTTTTTCATGTTTCCCCAATAACCCCAAACTTGAACATTTAACAATACCACACAAGATCTTCTACTTAACTCAAGGTAAAGATTTTCAATCAAGGGTGTTCAGTGTATATTTAAGGCTAAGGGTTCAAAGGATAGAACACAACGTGTTCTCTTTTAGAAGGCTAACTTTATGAATTTGGCCAATAAAAAGGGTTTCAACAACACGGCCTTTGATCATATGATGCAAAACAAGCAATTGATTCAATCATAGAAAACCTGGGCAAAATCATTCATGCTTTCAAAGTAATAGCATTCAACAATAATAACTCTGGAGCTCAAAACCTCACATATAAGCTCATTCACATTTGACATGCACATCCTGCTTAATTTCACAATCACAATCATGATATTATGCATTTGTTCACAAAACTTGTGAATCACCTGTATAAGCATTTTAATGTGCACATCATCTCAACATCAATCAATCAATAAGCATCATCAAGCATTACTTATCACACAATCACAGTTAATAGCAAACCATCATAACAAACCAGGTGTTCAATAGAGTACATCAAACCCTAATCTAAAAACAAAAACAAATAAGTTCAGAAAACTTAAACCACAAAAGCATAATCATATGATAGCATTCATCAGTAAATGCTATCTCAGCTCCTCATCAGTCCGAGCTCTCTGTATCTTCCTCTTCCTCTTCATCATCATCTTCATCAAATGCATCCTCCTCCTCAGCTTCATCTTCATCCATGTCACGGGCTGAAGCTTCAGCTGCTTCAGCTCCTCCATATACTGGTTCTTCTGGCCAAGCTACTACATTATGGAATTCATCCATAGTCCACCTGTGTGCTGGAGGGGTATCATACATCCCCACTATCATCTCAGCCGTGGCCACCTGCCCTCTCTGGATGGACTGCAACTGAGCACCTATAAGAGACATATACATGTCCCTCATCTGGAATGGTTCTGCCTCATGAGTATCAGCAGAAGTCCTGCCCTGTGCTGGCCTTCTCTCTCTACGAGCCTGGCGTGGTGGCACTGGCTGGGCTGCCTCCTCACCTCCACAGTACTGTCTGTAATAGGCCTCATCTATAGCTTTTCTTGGCCTCTCAAATGGTGGAACAGAAGTGTCCACCCCAGCTAGCTTGCAAAGGTGAGTGATCAAAGAAGGATGTCCCAGTGGTGCTTTGTTGTTTGAGGTGTTAGCACACACACTAATCTCATCAGCTATCACCTGCCCAATATTAACATTCAAGTTTCTGATAACACAGTAGATGAAGAGTGCCCTGCTGAGAGTAATATCTGACACATGTGAACATGGCTGAATGTTGGCATGAGAAAACGCCATCCAATACTTTGCAAGGGGAGTCAAATCTGTCCTCCTAATGTTAACCACTGAGCCAGATCTATTCCTTTGGAAGTGTCCTCCAGGTATACACAATACTCTCTCCACATCCTCATAATCAGCACCTTCCTCCATGCTAAGAGCAAACTGGCATTGCTCACCAGCCCACACAGTATCCAGAAAGTTATTTATGGAGTCAGGATCATACCTGATAGCATGGCCTCTAACATAGCCCAAATAATTCTCAGCTGGATAATCACCAATCTTCTTTGCATTGGTGTAAAATTCTTTCACCACAGCTATGTTGGCAGGTGATGGATAAGTGGCTAGCTTCCCCCAATCATTCCCTAACACTTGCTCTCCAAATTGAGGAGCAAAGTTAGGTATCATTCCAACCTTTCTCTCCATTAGAAGTCTCCTGTCCTGAACCACCCTAAAGTGCTTCTCATGTTTCCTAGAGAGGAACCTGCCATTATGGGGCTGCTCTGGTTCCTTTTCCTTTCTCTTGGTTGCCATGGTTTTCAATCTCTTTCCTGAAGAGGATGCCATTCCTGCATTCAAACATAAATCCAAAACCACAGAACATGATGTTAATCATTAGTAAACACAGAACACAACTCCTTTCGAAGCTAAACCACCGCTGAGGGCCAGAATTTCCCCTCAGCGCCACCAGTGCCACATCCAAACATGCAACAAACCAGAAAAAACAAATCTGACAGAGTGCCGCTCAGCGGTAAATGCCGCTCAGCGGTGATCTGCAGATTTTTGCAAATCTTCTTTTTAAAACAGTCCTACCTCCACCCAAATGCAATTTTCAGTTTTCCAGTTCATAATCAAGCAGTTTAATCGGTTCAAACATCAAATATATCATCAAATCATGCATAGAAACTAAAACCCCTAAGTATTCATGCTTTGACAATCACATTCAAATTCAAGAACCCTAGAATGAACAAAATGCATTTTACTTACTTGGGTGGAGATGCTAGATGATATGAGAATGCTTCCAAACTAGAATGCTCTCTTCCAACCCCAAACTTTGATGGCACACTAGTATAAAAGTGAGTGGAAGAGAAATCTTCTAAAGAGGGAAGAGTAGAAAGATGTGGAAAACCTAAGAGAATGTGTGTGGAAGTGTTTGTGCAGAGAGAAGCCAGAAAATAAACCCTTAAAACGCAGCTTGGGGTATAAAAATACCCTAATGGGCTCGGGTCCCGCTAAGGGGAACTTAAGCCCCTCTGCGATAGTACCGCTCAGCGGTAATTGCCGCTCAGCGGCACTTTCGTGAAGTGCTCCCCTCCTTCTTTTCTTGACCTACGTGCCTTCCCTACATGTCTCTCATAGGTTCCCTGCAATTCAATGTTAAAAATGCTTATGCAAATCCTAACTAAAAATAAACAAACAAAAACAATCAATCAACTGGGTTGCCTCCCAGGTAGCGCTTGTTTAACGTCACGAGCCTGACCCAAAATCCACCAACACCCATCAGTAGGTGTTTCAAACTTACCAGCACCCATCAGTAGGTGCAAAATCTTCTCACCAACACCCATCAGTAGGTGTTACAAACTTAGCATCCTTCAGTAGATGCTAGATCAAACAAAATAATATCCAGAATAATATTCACAAATTATAAATTACAAAACCAAATCAAAAGTTTGTAAATCCACTGGGTTGCCTCCCAGCAAGCGCTTCTTTAACGTCACTAGCTTGACCCTGTTAAAGCTCACGTTCCATCTTCTTTATAGTTGACGTAGTCCTTCCACCAACCTTTCAACTGCTTCCTTTGGACTGTCTTAGATTCTCTAGAATATGGAGACTCTATCTCTATCATCTCCTTCTCTTTAAAGCCTTTAATAACCCACAACTTGTTCTTGAGTCTTACAGGTGTGCCAAGTTGGAGTCTTAATTTTTTCCAGTCTCTAGGAACTTCTTCTCCTTTTCCAATCTCTTCTACCTTGGGTGCCTGAAAATACAAACAATGGTTATCAGAAACCTTAAGATTTTTATTTTTACCTCTCGTTATGGGTGCATCTCGAAATGCAGCTTTATAACTGGCTTCTTTCTCCTTTGCTTGTATCTCATCTTTGAACACATCCACCACCACTCTCTCCTCTCTGTCTTGGAGAACCACTATACCTTCATTCACATCAATGATAGCCCTGGCCGTTTTCATAAACGGTCTTCCAAGTATGATAGGTATCTTCTCGGTCTCCATCTTCATCACCACAAAGTCTGCCAAGAACTGAAGTTTGCCAACACAAACTATAATGTCCTCTACAATTCCACTTGACTCCTTTGAAGATCCATCGGCCATTACTATTCTAACCTTTGCAGGTTTCATTTTAACCTTGCCAATTTGCTCCAGTAAAAAATAAGGCATCAAGTTAACACTTGAACCTAAATCAAGGAGAGCTTTCTTTACCTTTTTCTTCCCTATAGAACAAGGGATAGAAAAGCTGCCTGGATCAGATGCTTTAGGAGGGAATGGCTCTTTTTTAACAGCTATACACTTCTTTGCTTCCTCATCTCTACGTCTTTTCTTTGTAGAGATGTTCTCATCAGATTTTGTGTAAACTGTGATTTTCTGTAGAATCTGCTCCCAAGGTGCTTCATTATCCAACATATTAAATAATTCTGTGAAATCCATTTGTTTCTCCTGATTTATTGGAAAAGGAAAATTATTTTCACTCTCTATTTCTCTTCTTTCTTCTGTTTCTTCTTCTTCTTCCAACTCAATGATCTCTTCATTTACACTCTTGACCACTTTGCACTCTTCTCTGGGGTTAACCTCAGTATTAGCCCCAAAGTTTCTGTTGGGTCTTTCTTCCAATTGCTTAGTGATCTGACCCATCTGAATCTCCAGATTCTTTATAGCAGCTTCAGTGCTCTTTTGAGAAGATTCAGTTTTTTGAATGAATTGCTGAAGAGTTTCTTCCAACTTTGTTGATCTGTCATTAAGCATAGATAATTGTTGCCACAAAGTTGGTTGCTGCTGCTGCTTATTAAACTGATTAGCCTGCCCAGTTTGTCCTTGGCCAATGCTTGGATGTGGTTTCCAACCCTGATTATAATTCCCTTGACGGTATGGAAACTGATTAGCCATGAAGTTAACATCCTCCAAGGCCTCTACTGGAAAAGCACACTGGCCATTGATGTGATCACCTCCACACAATTCGCACAACTGGGTTTGTACCTGTGCAGCAGATTTTAACTCTTTAGGTAGTGAAGCAAGAGTTTTGGTCAGAGTTTCCAGCTGTTGAGTTAGAATCTTATTCTGTGCTAGCAGAGCATCATGGGTTTGTAATTGAAGAACCCCTTTCTGTTGCATAGGGGCGCCTCTTTCATTGTGAAGCTCATTATCACTTGTAGCCATATTTTCAATAATTTCAGTTGCTTCCTCTGGAGTTTTCCATTTGATATTGCCTCCAGCTGAGGCATCCAGCATCATCTTGGTTTGTGAACCAAGCCCTCCAAGGAAAGTTAGGACTACTTCTTGATCTTCAAAGCCATGCGTGGGAGTTTTACGTAACAAGCTTTTATACCTATCCCATGCATGTCCAAGTGATTCTTCCATGCCCTGCTTGAATGAAGATATCTCTTGCTTTCCCTTAGTCACTTTAGATTGTGGGAAGTATTTATTCAAAAACTTTGCAACCACTGCTTCCCATTCTGTGAAACTTTCTTCTGGAAAAGAGTTCAACCAAAGCTTAGCATTGCCTCCCAATGAGAAAGGAAACAAGCTAAGTTTGATAGCTTCGTCTGGCACCCCAATGATCTTGACCGTGTTGCAGATCTCATTAAATGTTGTAAGGTGCTCATATGGGCTTTCATGTGATAACCCAGTAAATTGATTACTCTTTACCAGTTGAATTAATGCTGGTTTGACCTCCATGTTGGCTGCATTGACTCTAGGTCGAGCTATGCTATTGAAGTGCTGAGGTCCAGCAAGATTAGTATAATCTGCAAGAGTTCTTCTAGCATTATTATTGTTCTCCATACTCCCTGTGCTGTGAACAGAACCTTGTGGTGATGATTGTAGGAGAGTTTCAGGAGAAGGGAAAAGTTCTCTGGACGTTCTGATTCTTCTCCTCCTTCTACTCTCGTCTAGTCCTTCAAGTAGTGGTTCTGTTGTTTTCTTACTTCTAGTTCGAATTGCCTTCTGCATGCACAAGAAAACAAAACCCTAGAAAAGATTTGTTAGCACAAAAAGATATAGAAGAAAATAAAGATCGAAAAGATATAAGAAGATAAAAGATTTAGAAGATAGAATCAAATAAAATATAATAAAACCTAATCTAAAAAATAGAATCTAATCTAAAAGATAAAATAAAATAAAATCTAACCTAACCTAAAAGATAGAATAAAATCTAATAAAATAAAATCTAACCTAACCTAAAAGATAAAAATAAAATCTAATAAAATCTAACCTAAAAATAAAAAAATAAAAAACAGAAAACAGAAAAACAGAAAACAGAAAAATAAAATAAAAATTCGAAAATAAAATAAAATCTAATCTAAAAAGATAAAAATCAAATCTAACCTAAAAGATAAAAATCAAATCTAAAAAAATAAAATCTAATAAAAACAGAAAAAATAAAAACAGAAATTCAAAATTAAAGTCAAAGGTAATCAATAATCACACAAATTAACCAGTTAAACCACGAATCCCCGGCAACGGCGCCAAAAACTTGATGGACAAATTTGTAAGCACCAAAATATGATGTCACAAACTTGTTTCACAATCGGCAAGTATGACCGAATCGTTTCAAGTAATAAACTTGGTAAGACCAAGTATCGTTCTCCCAAAGGACTCACGGCCTAGTTTAGTTATGTGATTTCTTGATTAGCTAAGACTTAAGAAAACAATAATTGAAATTTTAATATGCAAGACGAAAATAAACATGTATGCATGAATTGATCAATGGCAAAGACATAAGATAAACACTTTCAATGGATTAAATGAATGAATATGTTGTTGGGGGTCAATTTCATCTCATCCACTCTCATATATTTTAGGAATTCCTCTTTCAAATCATCATTGTTAATGCCACTCTCTAATGTACCATTCTAGATGGCTTCTCCCTAATCAAATAGTTCATACAATTCCTAGCATTCCTAATGATTAGTTCATGAGTGCAGGAGCTTAAGGCAACCAATATAATGTTGTCAGTAAAATATTGGGAGAAATTCCCCGGATCTAGATTTCCCCGTACGTGTCCGTATCAACAAAACCAATAATCATGCATTAGAATGAGTTAAACAATGCAAGCATTAAGCAAAGAGGAAAAACCCTAACTAATGATGAAAAGAAAGCATATGTCTTAATTCAAAGATGTATTCAACAAATCCATATATGAGAGCTTCAAGAGATTACATTGATTCCCCAACAAACATACAAGGTTTAGTTCACCATATTCATGGTGAACCTAGATGAATAACAATGAAAGTATGAAAGAATAAACCCAATAAAGTGGAAGAGGTAGCCTGAGCATCCAAGATCCTCCTTCAAAGGGGTGGAAGAGAGAGTGTTTGCCTCGTTTCTGCCAAAGATACTAACTAAAGGACGTGCAAGCCCTTAAATACTAATCTAGAGTTACAAAAGATTATAAAAGCCCAAGCCCAAAAAGTGCCGCTCAGCGCCATTTACCGCTCAGCGGTGGTTACGCGTCTTCTTTCTTCCCCTCAGCGGCCATTTGCCCCTCAGCGGTTCCAACGCCACCTCTTGAGTGCCGCTCAGCGGTAGTTTGCCGCTGAGCGGTGCCTTCGACTTCTCTTTTTGCACTCTTTCTTGTCTTTTCTAATGTCCTCTCTCTCATTCTTCACTTCTTTCACCAAATTCACCTCAAAACCTGCACAAAAACACTCAAATCAAGCATAAACCTGTCCAGCTCTCTTATTTCTGAAAATATAAACAAAATGCATGATTTCAAGCTAGTTTCTAAGTCTAAAGGTTGCTTTTAGTATCACTTTTAAGCATGAAAATAACAGTTTTTCAACTGTTATCAGAGACGACCTAGGAGTCACTTCCTAGTAATATACTGCATTATTTTTGCAAACAACTTTTGTGTGAGGTGCGACCCTCTCATCAATGATACATTGGAATCTGGTTGTATCCTGAATAAGCGTCAAGGAAGCTAAGTATGGCATACCCCGAGGCTCCATCTACCAAACCATCGATACTAGGTAGTGGGTAGGAATCTTTTGGACAGGCTTTATTCAAGTCTGTGTAGTCAGTGCACATACGCCACTTTCCATTGGCCTTCTTCAGCATCACCACATTGGCCAACCAAGTGGTATACTTAACTTCCCTAATAAACCGAGCATCCAAAAGCTTTTTGACCCCCACGTCCACCGCCCTACGCTTTTCTTCCCCCATCGTTCTCTTCTTCTGTGCTATCAGGCACGCCTCTTTGAAGATTACTAGTTTGTGGGACATTACATTGGGGTGTATTCCAGGCATGTCGGACGCCGCCAATGCAAAAAGCTCATGGTTCTTTTTCAATAGAAGACCAACAATATTAACTTGTTCAGCTGTTAGCCCAATTTCCACCGAAGTATTCTAGCCCTCCAACTTTCCAAGACTAAAAGGTCTTATCCCCCCTTGTGGCTCCATCCTCTCTTCAATGTCCATCTTAGGGTCCAGGTCTGCTAACGCGACATCCTTCCCCTTCCCTCGATGTTTATGGACGAGCGGTTGCACCCTCAAACCTGCCATGTAGCACTCCCTAGCCATCTTTTGATCGGCTCTTACCGCGCAAATGGTACCATCAGTAGAAGGGTACTTCTGTTAAATGAGGTTTTGAAACAATGAATCCAAAAGCATTCAAACATGGTCTTCCGATCAACACGTTATAAGGCGTATTTGCTTCTAACAGCAGATATCTTACTCTTACTTCCTTAGCCCCCCTGTCCGTTCCTAAACTCGTTCGTAAGTCCACGTATCCTCTAGTGTCCACCCGTTCTCCAGCGAATCCCACGATCTGCTCGTTGTAGGGAACTATCAAATCCTCTTACAGATCCATCTTTTCAAAGGTTTTCCAGTAAAGTATATTTACCGAGCTACCCTGGTCAATGAGCACTTTGCTTATCCTGTATCGAGCAACGATTGCAGTTATTACCATTGGATTGCCCTGTTCAGGGTCAGGAGCATGAAAATCCTTATCAGAAAAAGTGATGCTCGGCATTGACCGCCTTGTCATCTCTATGCTATTCACACTCCTCAACCCCCTCAAATGTCTCTTCCTTGCCGAAGAGGTAGAACCTCCTCCCGCGAAGCCTCCTGAAATAGTATTGATATGACCCTTAAGATGCCTTTCCACACTCTTACTCTTGTTCTGGCGTGCATCCTCCTTATGACGATCTCTTCCGAGCGACCTTCTTCGGGTGTCACTTCGTACATATTTTTTCAACTTTCCCGACCTTATTAACTCCTCAAATTTTATCCTTCAGAGCGTGACACTCTTTCGTGCTATGACCAGCAACCTTGTGATACCTGCAATACAGGCCTTTATCACCGTTCAGATAGTTTTTCTGCGGCTTGGGAGGACGTTGTTCGGTTTGAATCCCCTCGTCGAATATCTTGGTACGGGGTACCCCTAACGGGTTATAGTTGTTATACTTTTGCCCTTTTTGCTATTCATACCGACCTCCTTGTCTCCCCTCTAATCTTGGCATCTTTCGTTTCTCCTTCCGATCGGATTTATGACCTGCGGGCTGCATTATCGCCTCCTTTTGACTCTTCTAGAAAGCCCTCATCTCTTTCACCCGGATGAACCGAGCAGCCCTGTTCTGCAATTCCCCCATCGTCTGTGGTGGTTCGGCATAAAGGCTGTCAGCAAACGGGCCTGGCTTAAGTGCGGTGGTCAAACTTCAGAAGATATATTTCGGTCCCACATCTCTAACTTGACGCACCGTTTTATTGAAGCGATCCATGAAATCCTTTAGCATTTCTTCTTTCCTTTGATTCATCTTCACCAATTCTAGATACGTCAAATCCTCACCTCTGCTGGACGCAAACTGCTAGCTGAACACCTCCCGTAGGGTTTCAAACCCGTTAATCGTTCGGGGCTCCAAGGAGTGGAACCAGTTGATAACGGTTAAAAACCGTTATTTTTATGCTTAAAATTGATACCAAAAGCAACCTTTAAGACTTAGAAACTAGCTTGAACTCATATTTTTGCTTTAGTTTTGTGAATAAGAGAGTTGAAGGTGAATTTAATGGTATTGTGCAAGATTCCCTTGATTTTGTAGGCTAATTGAATGATTTGAAAGAAGAATTGAAGTACCGAATGATTGGAATGTTGAAAAGTCAACTAGAAACCAGAAAAGTCAACCAATCAACAAGAAAAGTCAACCAGTCAACAAGAATGTTGAAAAGTCAACCAGAATGCAGAAAAAGTTGCGACCGAGTGGCGCTAAGCGGTAATTTTACACTGAGCGGCAGTTTTCAGGTGCCGAAATCACCGCTGAGGGGCAAAACAGCAACTGGGGCAAAATGGATCATGCGCTAGTATCGCTCAGTGGTAAAATACCGCTGAGCGCCATTCTAAATAGGCTTGGATCGGTTTTCTGTTACTTTTATGGGCTTGGGCCTAATTTTCTGTATTTTTTAGAATAATATATAAGTTTAGGACGTCCTAGGGTTTTGTATCTTTGGCTGGAGAAGACGCAAAACACACTTTTCACCCCCTTGGAGGTAGAATTGCAGATGGTGACTGATAACAGTTGAAAAACTGTTATTTTCATGCTTAAAATTGACACACAAACCAACCTTTACACTTAGAAACTAGCTTGAAATCATGCTTTTATCCATATTTTCAGAAATAAGAGAGCTGGACAGGTTTATGCTTGATTTCAGTGTTTTTGTGCAGGTTTTAAGGTGAATTTAGTGAAAGAAGTGAAGAAGGAGAGAGATGGAATCAGAAAAGTCAACCAATCAACCAGAAAAGTCAACCAGTCAACCAAAAAGTCAACCAGTCAACCAGAATACGAAAAAAATCAACCAGACGAGTTTTGGGCCAGTTTTATGCGATTTTATGATCTGTTTGGGCCTGGACCCGTTTTCTATTATTTTTATGTCATATTTAAAGACCTAGATGTCTTAGGGTTGGGATCTTTGGCAGAAACAAAGCAAACACTCTCTCTTCCACCCCTTGGGGTAGATCGGGAGATGGTGACAGCTCTCCTCTTTTCTTTCTCGGGTTTTTCTATCTCTTTCATTCTTTCATTATTGTTCATCTAGGTTCACCATGAATATGGTGAACTAAACCTTGTATGTTTGTTGGGGAATCAATGTAATCTTTTGAAGCTCTCATATATGGAATTTGTGCTTGCATCTTAATCTAAGACTTATGCTTTCTTTCATCATTAGTTAGGGTTTTTCCTCTTTGCTCAATGCTTGCTTTGTTTAACTCATTCAATGCATGATTATTGGTTTTGTCGATACGGGAACGTACGGGGAAGTCTAGATCCGGGGAATTTCTCCCAATAGTATATTGGTTGCCTTAAGCTCCTGTGCTAAAAAAACTAATTATTAGGAATGCTAGGAATCGTATGAACTCGTAATTAGGGAGAAGCCTTCTTGAAAGGTAATTTAGAGAGTGGCATTAACAATGATGACTTGAATGTCGAATTCCTAAAATATATGAGAGTGGATAAGATGAAATTGACCCCCAACAACATATTCATCAATATATTTCGTTGAAAGTGCTTGTCTTTTGTTTTAGCCATTGATCAACCTCATGCATACATGTTTATTTTCGTCTTTTGCATAGTAAAATCCAATTATTTTGTTCTTAAGTCTTAGCTAATCAACAAATCACATAACTAAACTAGGCCGTGAGTCCTTTGGGAGAACGATACTTGGTCTTACCGAGTTTATTACTTGAAACGATTCGGTCATACTTGCCGATTGTTAAACAAGTTTGTGACATCATATTTTGGTGATCATAAATTTGTCCATCAGTGACGACTCTCCTCTTCTCTTTCTAGGGTTTTTCTGTCTCTTCCATTCTTTCATTATTGTTCATCTAGTTTCACCATGAATATGGTGAACTAAACTTTGTATTGTTGTTGGGGAATCAATGAAATCTTTTGAAGCTCTCATATATGGAATTTTGTGTTTAAACATCATATTTATGATACATGCTTTCTTTCATCATTAGTTAGGGTTTTTCTTCTTTGCCCAAAGCATGCATTGTTTAACTCATTCGATGTCATGATTATTGGTTTTATTTATATGGACACATACGGTAAAATCTAGATCCGGGAAAACTCTCCCAACAGTAGTATAAACCTAGACATAGGAATATGATGGTTGGTTGCCGTTAAGCTTCCGTTCACTATAATGCATGATTAATTGCTAGGGAGACAAGACATTGTAAACTAGTGATTATGATTAGGCTTTCTTTGCCGAGACATCGGGTTTAAGGTAAATTAGAGAGTGGCATTAACATTGATGAAAAGAATGATGAATTCCTAAATATATGAGAGTGGATAAGATGAAATTGATTACCCCAACAACATACTCATCCATATAATTCGTTCCAAGTGTTTGTGTTCTTCTTTCCATTGATCAAAACTCATGCATACATGTTTACTTTTTGTCTTTTGCATTTGAAACCTCAAGAATTTGTTTATTTTCACAAGTCTTAAATAATCAAGAAGTCATATAACTAACTAAGCCGTGATTCCTTTGGGAGAACGATACTTGGTGTTACCAATTTTATTACTTGACACGATTCGGTCACACTTGCCGAGGTTACAAGTTTTTGGCGCCGTTTTCGGTTTTCAGAAATTTCTCATCAAGTTTTTGGCGCCGTTGTCGGAGACTTGTGGTTTAACTAGTTTATTTGTGTGATTATTGATTATCTTTGACTTGAATTTTGAATTTTGAAATTTGAATTTCTGTTTTTATTTTCTGTTTTTATTTTCTGTTCTTATTTTTCTATTTTTATTTTCTGTTTTATGTTTTATGTTTTTATTTTTATCTTCTATCTTTCTATCTTTGATCTTCTTATTTTTTACTCCTTTTATTTTCTCTATCTTTTTGTGCTAACAAATTTTTCTAGGGAGTTGTTTTCTTGTGTATGTAGGAAGCAATTCGTACTAGAAGCAAGAAAACCTTAGAACCTCTTCTTGAAGGCTTGGACGAAAGTAGAAGGAGGAGAAAAATCCGTACATCTAGAGAACTTTTCCCTCCTTCTGAAGATCTCGTACAACCTTCACCACAAGGTTCTCACCATAGCACTGAGGAGATGGAGGAGAATAATGGTAGACAGACTCTTGCAGATTACACCAATATAGTTGGCCCAAAACATTTTAACAGCATAGCAAGACCGAAGGTCAATGCAGCCAACATGGAGGTGAAACCGGCGTTGATCCAGCTGGTTAAGAGTAATCAATTTAATGGGTTTTCACATGAAAGCCCATATGAGCACCTCACAACCTTTAATGAAATATGCAATACAGTGAAGATAAATCGGGTGCCTGACGAAGCAATCAAACTTAGCTTGTTTCCTTTCTCATTGGGAGGCAATGCTAAGCTTTGGTTGAACTCTTTTCCAGAAGGGAGCTTTATAGAGTGGGAAGTTGTGGTGACAAAGTTTTTGAACAAATACTTCCCACAATCCAAGGTAAACAAAGGGAAGCAATAGATCTCTTCTTTCAAGCAAGGCATGGAGGAATCACTAGGTCATGCATGGGACAGGTACAAAAGCCTATTAAGAAAGACTCCCACACATGGATTTGACGAAGTAGAAGTAGTCTTAATCTTCCTTGGAGGTCTTGGTTCACAAACCAAGTTGATGCTAGATGCCTCAGCTGGAGGCAATATTAAATGGAAGACTCCAAAGGAAGCAACTGAAATAATTGAAAACATGGCTACTAATGACAATGAGCTGAACAGTGAAAGAGGAGCTCTTATTCAACAAAAAGGAGTTCTACAGTTGCAATCCAATGATGCCTTGTTAGCTCAAAACAAAATAATAATTCAACAACTAGAGAATCTCACAAAGGCACTTGCACAACTGCCAAAAGAGTTAAAGACTGTTGCACAGGTTCAACAACAGATGTGTGAACTATGTGGTGGTGACCATATCAATGGTCAATGCGCCTTTCCAGTGGAAGCTTTAGAGGATGTTAACTTCATGGCCAATCAATTTCCATACCGTCAGGGGAACTTCAATCAAGGGTGGAAGCCACACCCAAGTATTGGTCAAGGACAAAGTGGGCAAGTTGGACAATCAGGGCAATTTAACAAGCAATAACAACAACCAACCTTATGGCAACAAATGTCTACACTTAATGAAAGATCAATAAGGATGGAAGAAACTCTTCAGTAATTCATACAAGCAACTGAATCCACTCAAAAGAGCACTGAAGCTGCTATCAAGAACTTGGAGATTCAAGTGGGTCAACTTACTAAGCAGTTGGAAGAAAGGCCTGACAAGAATTTTGGGGCTAATACTGAGGTTAACCCAAGGGAAGAGTGTAAAGTGCTAGTGAGTGTAAATGTTGAAAAAGTTGATTAGGAAAAAGAAGAGAGAAAAGAGAGAGAAGAGAAAGAAGAAGAGAAAGAAGAAGAGAGAATTTGTGTGAAGATGAAGAAAGTGAGTGGAAAAAGAGAAAGCAAAAAGAAAGTGAGAGAAAAGAAAAAGAGGACGAGAGAAAAAAAGAAAGAATCATATGAAAAACCTCTTCCTAATCCAAAGAAGTATCATAGGAAGAAGGAATTTGAGCGCTTTATGGAAATCTTCAAGAAATTGGAGATTAAAGTTCCTATGATTGAGACATTGCAACAGGTTCCTGGTTTTATCAAATTCTTGAAGAAGTTCAGTAGAAAGAAGAAAAAGAAGAAAGAACATGAGTTTTATTGGGTGAAGCTAGTGACGTTAAAAGAGCGCTTGCTGGGAGGCAACCCAGTGATTTAAGAACTCTTAATTTTTGCTTTGGTGATGTAATTTTGAACTTTTGGGTATTTTTGTTTTTGTTATAAGTTTGTTACAGGGTTTACATCTACTGATGGATGTTAGGCGGAAGAGTATCTATTGAAGGATACTGTGTTTGTATACACCTACTAATGGGTGTTGGTAAGAAAGATTTGCATCTACTGAAGGGTGCTGGAGGATTTTGGGTCAGGCTCGTGACGTTAAACAAGCGCTACCTGGGAGGCAACCCAGTTGATTGATTGTATCTTTGTTGTTTGTTCTGCTTTAGTTGTATGATAGGGATTGGATGCATGAGTGATCTGAGAACTTAATTGTAGGGAGCAAGTGAGGAGCATGAGTCGAAGGCACCTAGGTTAAGCTAGGAAGAAGAAAAGCACAACACGAAAGCGCCGCTGAGCGGTGGTATCGCAAAATGGGCTTAGGTTGCCCCTTAGCGGAACTCGAGCCCATTAGGGTATGTTTATACCCTAAGTCACGCTTTGGCCTCTATTTTCAGATTCTTCTCTGCACACACACTCCTAAACACTTTTCCAAAGGTTCTCTACATTTTTCCCTTCATTCCTCTTTAGAAAATCTCCCTTCCACTCACTTTCTAGCTAGTTTTCCATCTAAGTTTGGGGTTGGGAGAGAGAATCATTGTTGGAATGTATGATACACCCCCAACACACACGTGGACTATGGATGAGTTCCATAATGTGGTAGCTTGGCCAGAGTAGCAGGCCCAAGGCGGCAGAGCTGGAGCAGCTGAAGCTTCAACCATGGAGAAGGATGAAGATGATGCTGATGATGACGCATTTGAGGATGCTGAAGATGAGGAAGAGGAGGAGGATGCAGATGACAGCACAGACTGATGAGGAGCTGAGATGGCATTTACTGATGGATGCTATCAGCACTAGAGCAGGACTTATTTTATGCTTTTGTTTGGTTTTATATTATTGAACTTATTTGCTTCTGTTTTTTATAATAGGGTTTGATGTGCTCAATTGGAAACTTTGTGTGTTATGATGGTTTGCTTATGATTGTTGTTTGATAAGTAATGCTTGATGATGCTTTGATGTTGATTGATGTTGAGATTGTGCACATTATATGCTTATACAGATGGTTCACAAGCTTTGTGAACAAATGCACGATGTTGTGATTGTGATTATGATACTAAGCAGGATGTATATGTGGAATGTGAATGAGCTTATATGTGAGGCTTTGAGCTCCAGAGTTGTTGTGATTGAATGCTATTACTTTGAAAGCATGAATGACTTTGCCCAGGTTTTCTTTGATTGAATCAATTGCTTGTTTGCATCATATGATCAAGGCCATTTGTTGGTAACCCTTTTATTAGCCAAATGCATGATTTTAGCCCCACAAAAGAGAGCACTATGTGTTCTATCCTTTGAACCCTTAGCCTTGAACATGATTTGAAAACCCTTTGTGAAAAGCTTTACCTTGAGTTAAGTAGAAAATATTTTGTGGTATTGATAAATGTTCAAGTTTGGGGTTGTTGGGAAGTTATGAAAGGGAAATTGAAAGCATTGAGCTAAGAGCTAAGATGTGAAGAAAAAGGAAAAAGAAGAAAAAGAAAAGCTCAATGCAAAAGGAAAGTTGGGAATAAGTAAGAATGATTGTGTTAGATGATTCTCTTAACTCAAGGGTTTTGTGATCTAGAAAAACCAATTTTTCTTGTTAGCCCAGCCACATTATAAGCCATTGAAAAGTCCTTGTGATGATGCATGCTTGTGAATATATTTGATTGTGGTTAAATGAAAGGCAAAGTCAATTCATGTGACATTGTGATAATAGAGTGAATGAGTGAATACCTCTTATACACTTGTGTGTTTGAGCGAAACACTTTATCTAGTGAGGAAAGATTCCATGAACACATAAGAACATCTTTGCTTAGTTGATTGATCATTCATGAAAAGTAGCATTTGTTGGATAGTATGTGATTGTGTGAACACTCTAAAGCATATGCATGTCTTGATTGAAATCTTTGCAATGAGCTTAATTGAGTACTTACTTATCTTGAAAAGGGAGTTTTGAATGTGGTGAACCATTATATGGATTGATGGAAGATTGAGTTACATCTTGTTTGCTTGAGGATAAGCAAAGTTTTAAGTTTGGGATTGTGATAACGGTTGAAAAACCGTTATTTTTATGCTTAAAATTGATACCAAAAGAAACCTTTAAGACTTAGAAACTAGCTTGAACTCATATTTTTGCTTTAGTTTGTGAATAAGAGAGTTGAAGGTCAATTTAATGGTTTTGTGCAAGATTCCCTTGATTTTGTAGGCTAATTGAATGATTTGAAAGAAGAATTGAAGTATCAAATGATTGGAATGCTGAATAGTCAACCAGAAACCAGAAAAGTCAATCAGTCAACCAGAAAAGTCAACTAGTCAACTAGAATGTTGAAAAGTCAACCAGAATGCAGAAAAAGTTGCGACCGAGTGGCGCCGAGCAGTAATTTTGCGATGAGCAGCAGTTTTCAGGTGCCGAAATCACCGCTGAGGGGCAAAACAACAGTTGAGGGGCAAAATGGATCATGCGCTAGTACCGCTCAGCGGTAAAATACCGCTGAGAGCCATTCTAAATGGGCTTGGACCGGTTTTCTATTACTTTTATGGGCTTGGGCCTAATTTTCTGTATTTTTTAGAATAGTATATAAGCCTTAGGACGTCCTAGGGTTTGTATCTTTGGCTGGAGAAGACGCAAAACACACTTTTCACCCCTTGGGGGTAGAATTGGAGATGGTGACGACTCTCCTCTTCTTTTTCTAGGGTTTTTCTATCTCTTCCATTCTTTCATTATTGTTCATCTAGTTTCACCATGAATATGGTGAACTAAACTTTGTATTGTTGTTGGGGAATCAATGAAATCTTTTGAAGCTCTCATATATGGAATTTTGTGTTTAAACATCATATTTATGATACATGCTTTCGTTCATCATTAGTTAGGGTTTTTCTTCTTTGCTCAAAGCATGCATTGTTTAACTTATTCGATGTCATGATTATTGGTTTTATTGATATGGACACATACGGTAAAATCTAGATCCAGAAAACTCTCCTAACAGTAGTATAAACCTATACATAGGAATATGATGGTTGGTTGCCGTTAAGCTTCCGTTCACTATAATGCATGATTAATTGCTAGGGAGACAAGACATTGTAAACTAGTGATTATGATTAGGCTTTCTTCGCCGAGACATCGGGTTTAAGGTAAATTAGAGAGTGACATTAACATTGATGAAAAGAATGATGAATTCCTAAATATATGAGAGTGAATAAGATGAAATTGATTACCCAATGATAACAGTTGAAAAACTGTTATTTTCATGCTTAAAATTGATACTAAAAGCAACCTTTATACTTAGAAACTAGCTTGAAATCATGTTTTTATTCATATTTTCAGGAATAAGAGAGTTGAAAGTGAATTTAATGGTTTTGTGCAAGATTCCCTTTATTTTGTAGGCTAATTGAATGATTTGAAAGAAGAATTGAAGTACCGAATGATTGGAGTGCTGAAAAGTCAACCAGAAACCAGAAAAGTCAACCAGTCAACCAAAAGAGTCAACCAGTCAACCAAAAAAGTCAACCAGTCAACCAGAATACGAAAAAAGTCAACCAGACGAGTTTTGGGCCAGTTTTATGCGATTTTATGATCTGTTTGGGCCTGGACCCGTTTTCTATTATTTTTATGTCCTATTTAAAGACCTAGATGTCTTAGGGTTGGTATCTTTGGCAGAAACGAAGACAACACTCTCTCTTCCACCCCTTTGAAGGAGGATCTTGGATGCTCAGGCTACCTCTTCACCTTTCTAGGGTTTTATCCTTCATTCTTTCATTATTGTTCATCTAGGTTCACCATGAATATGGTGAACTAAACCTTGTATGTTTGTTGGGGAATCAATGTAATCTTTTGAAGCTCTCATATATGGAATTTGTGCTTGCATCTTAATCTAAGATTTATGCTTTCTTTCATCATTAGTTAGGGTTTTTCCTCTTTGCTTAATGCTTGCTTTGTTTAACTCATTCAATGCATGATTATTGATTTTGTCGATACGCGAACGTACGGGGAAGTCTAGATCCGGGGAATCTCTCCCAATATTATATTGGTTGTCGTTAAGCTCCTGCACTTGATGAACTAATTATTAGGAATGCTAGGAATTGTATGAACTCGTAATTAGGGAGAAGCCTTCTTGAAAGGTACTTTAGAGAGTGGCATTAACAATGATGATTTGAATGTTGAATTCCTAAAATATATGAGAGTGAATAAGATGAAATTGACCCCCAACAACATATTCATATATATATATATATATATATATATATATATATATATATATATATATATATATATATTTCATTGAAAGTGCTTGTCTTTTGCTTTTGCCATTGATCAAAACCTCATGCATACATGTTTATTTTCTGTTTTGCGTATTAAACTTTAAATATTTCGTTCTTAAGTCTTAGCTAATCAACGAACCACACAACTAAACTAGGTCGTGAGTCCTTTGGGAGAACGATACTTGGTCTTACCGAGTTTATTACTTGAACGATTCGGTCATACTTGCCGATTGTAAAACAAGTTTGTGACATCATATTTTGGTGATCATAAATATGTCCATCAAGTTTTTGGCGCCGTTGCCGGGGACTCGTGGTTTAACTGGTTAATTTGTGTGATTATTGATTATCTTTGACTTTAATTTTGAATTTCTGTTTTTATTTTTTCGGTTTTTATTTGATTTGGTTTTATTTTATTTGATTTTATTTGATTTTATTTTATTTGATTTTATTTTATTTTATTTGATTTTATTTTATTTTATTTTATTTTATTTTATTTTATTTTATTTTATTTTATCTTATTTGATTTGATTTGATTTTATTTTATTTTATTTTATTAGATTAGATTTTATTTGATTTTATTAGATTAGATTTTATTTGATTTGATTTGATTTGATTAGATTAGATTTTATTTTATTTTATTTTATTTTATATTATCCTCTGAATCTTTTATCTTATGAATCTATATCTTCTCCTATATCTTTTTGTGCTAACAAATCTTTTCTAGGGTTTTGTTTTCTTGTGCATGCAGGAAGCAATTAGAACAAGGAGCAAGAAAACAACAGAACCTCTGCTTGAAGGTTTAGACGAGAGTAGACGGAGGAGAAGAATCCGAACATCTAGAGAACTTTTCCCTTCTCCAGAAACTCTCTTACAATCATCACCACAAGGTTCTGTTCATAGCATAGAAAATATGGAGAACAACAATGTTAGAAGAACTCTTGCTGACTACACTAATATAGCTGGACCTCATCACTTTAACAGCATAGCTAGTCCTAGAGTCAATGCAGCTAATATGGAGGTCAAACCAGCACTGATTCAACTGGTGAAAAGCAACCAATTTAATGGGTTATCTCATGAAAGCCCATATGAGCACCTCACTACCTTCAATGAGATTTGCAACACAGTCAAAATTAATGGGGTGCCAGACGAAGCTATCAAACTTAGCTTGTTTCCTTTCTCATTGGGAGGCAATGCTAAGCTTTGGTTGAATTCTTTCCCAGAAGAAAGTTTCACAGAGTGGGAAGCAATGGTCACAAAATTTTTAAACAAGTACTTTCCACAATCTAAGGTGACAAAAGGCAAGCAAGAGATTTCTTCATTTAAGTAGGGTAGGGAAGAATCACTGGGGCATGCATGGGACAGATACAAAAGCTTGCTAAGAAAAACACCCACGCATGGCTTTGAAGATCAGGAAGTAGTCTTAACTTTCCTTGGAGGGCTTGGTTCACAAACCAAGATGATGCTGGACGCCTCAGCAAGAGGCAATATTAAATGGAAAACTCTAGAGGAAGCAACAGAGATTATAGAAAACATGGCTACTAGTGATAATGAGCTACATAGTGAGAGAGGAGCTCCTATGCAAAAAGGAATCCTCCAATTACAGACACATGATGCCCTGCTAGCTCAAAACAAAATTCTAACTCAACAGCTGGAGACTCTGACCAAAACTCTTGCACAATTACCCAAAGAGTTGAAAACTGTTGCACAGGTACAAACCCAGTTGTGCGAATTGTGTGGAGGCGACCATATCAATGGTCAATGTGCCTTTCCAATTGAAGCCGTAGAGGATGTAAACTACATGACCAATCAGTATCGTCAAGGAAGCTACAATCAGGGGTGGAAACCACACCCAAGTATTGGTCAAGGGCAAACTGGGCAAGCTGGTCAATATAATAAGTAGCAGCAACAACCCACCTTATGGCAACAGTTATCTATGCTTAATGAAAGGTCCATGAGGATGGAGGAAACTCTCAACAATTTCATACAGAAGACTGAGTCTACACAGAAGAGCACTGAAGCTGCTATCAAAAATTTGGAGACTCAGATGGGGTAGATCACCAAACAGGTGGAAGAAAGGCCAAGTAGAAATTTTGGGGCTAATACTAAGGTTAACCCCAGAGAAGAGTGCAAGGTGGTAGAGAGTGTTGATGATGAGAAAGTTGAGTTAGATACAAAAGAGAGAAGAGAAATAGAGAGCAATAGCACTTTTCCTTTTCCAATCCATCAAGGGAAACAACTGGACTTCACAGAATTATTCAAAATGGTGGATAATGATGCACCTTGGGAGCAGATTCTACAGCAAATCACAGTTTACACAAAATCTTATGAAAACATCTCTACAAAGAAAAGACGTAGAGATGATGAAGCAAAGGAGTGTATAACTGTTAAAAAAGAGTCATTCCCTCCTAAAGCAACAGACCCAGGCAGTTTTTCTATCCCTTGTACCATAGGGAAGAAAAGGGTGAAGAAAGCTCTCCTTGATTTAGGTTCAAGTGTTAACTTGATACCTTACTCTTTACTGGAGCAAATCGGCAATGTTAAAGTGAAACCTGTAAAGGTTAATCTAGTAATGGCCGATGGATCTTCAAAGGAGCCATGTGGGATTGCAGAAGACATTATAGTTTGTGTTGGCAAACTTCAGTTCTTGGCAGACTTTGTGGTGATGAAGATGGAGACAGAGAAGATACCTATCATACTTGGAAGACCGTTTATGAAAACGGCCAGAGCTATCATTGATGTAAATGAAGGTATAATAGTGCTCCAGGACCGAGAGGAGAGAGTGGTTGTAGACGTCTTCAAGGATGTGACGCAAGCACAGGAGGAGGAAGCTAGTTATAAAGCTGCATTTCAAGATGCACACATGACTAGCTGATAACAGTTGAAAAACTGTTATTTTCATGCTTAAAATTGACACAAAAAGCAACCTTTATACTTAGAAACTACCTTGAAATCATGCTTTTCTTCATATTTTCATAAACAAGAGAGCTGGACAGGTTTATGCTTGATTTTAGTGTTTTTGTGCAGGTTTTAAGGTGAATTTGGTGAAAGAAGTGAAGAAGGAGAGAGATGGAATCAGAAAAGACAAAAAAATGCAAAAGGAGAAGCCGAAGTCACCGCTCAGCGGCAGTTTACCGCTGAGCGGCACTCAGGAAGTCATGGGAGGTCCGTTGAGGGGCAAAATGGCCGCTGAGGGGAAGAAACGTCTCACGCACTTACCGCTGAGCGGCAATTTACCGCTGAGCGGCACTTTTATGGTCTTGGACCTAATTTTCTGTAATTTACGAATAATATATAAGCTTTAGGGTTTCCTAGGGTTAGGTATCTTTGGCTGGAACGAAGCAAACACTCTCTCTTCCACCCCTTTGAAGGAGGATCTTGGATGCTGAGGCTTCCTCTTCACCTTTTTAGGGTTTTATCTTTCATTCTTTCATTGTTATTCATCTAGGTTCACCATGAATATGGTGAACTAAACTCTGTATGTTTGTTGGGGAATCAATGTAATCTTTTGAAGCTCTCATATATGGAATTTGTTTTTACATCTTTTATTTAAGATCTATGCTTTCTTTCATCATTAGTTAGGGTTTTTCCTCTTTGCGTAATGCTTGCATTGTTTAACTCATTCGATGCATGATTATTGGTTTTGTCGATACGGGCGCGTACGGGGAAGTCTAGATCCGGGGAATTTCTCCCAATATCATATTGGTTGTCGTTAAGCTCCTGCACTTATGAACTAATCATTAGGAATGCTAGGAATTGTATGAACTCGTGATTAGAGAGAAGCCTTCTTGAAAGGTACTTTAGAGAGTGGCATTAACAATGATGATTTGAATGTTGAATTCCTAAAATATATGAGAGTGGATAAGATGAAATTGAACCCCAACAACATATTCATACATATATTTCATTGAAAGTGTTTATCTTTTGCTTTTGCCATTGATCAAAACTTCATGCATACATATTTAGTTTTCGTCTTCTGCATATAAAATCCAAATATTTCGTCTTTAAGTCTTAGCTAATCAATAAACCACACAACTAAACTAGGCCGTGAGTCCTTTGGGAAGAACGATACTTGGTCTTACCAAGTTTATTACTTGAACGATTCGGTCATACTTGACGATTGAAAAACAAGTTTGTGACATCATATTTTGGTGTTCATAAATTTGTCCATCAAGTTTTTGGCGCCGTTGCCGAGGATTCGTGGTTTAACTGGTTAATTTGTGTGATTATTGATGATCTTTGACTTTAATTTTGAATTTCTGTTTTTATTTTCTGTTTTTATTTTTTCAGTTTTTATTTTATTTTATTTTATTTTATTTTATTTTCTGTTTTCTGTTTTTATCTTCTCCTATATCTTTTTGTGCTAACCAAATATTCTAGGGTTTTGTGTTCTTGTGTATGCAGGAGGCAATTCGAACTAGGAGCAAGAAAACAATAGAACCTCTTCTTGAAGGTCTAGACGAGAGTAGACGGAGGAGAAGAATCCGAACATCTAGAGAACTTTTCCCTCCTCCGGAAACTCTGTTGCAACCATCACCACAAGGGTCTGTTCATAGCACAAAAAATATGGAGAACAATAATATCAGAAGAACTCTTGCTGACTACACCAATATAGCTGGACCTCAGCACTTTAACAGTATAGCTAGACCTAGAGTCAATACAGCTAACATGGAGGTCAAACCAGCACTGATCCAACTGGTAAAAAGCAACCAATTCAATGGGTTATCTCATGAAAGCCCATATGAGCACCTCACTACCTTCAATGAGATTTGCAACACAGTCAAAATTAATGGGGTGCCAGATGAAGCAATCAAACTTAGTTTGTTTCCTTTCTCATTGGGAGGCAATGCTAAACTTTGGTTAAATTCTTTTCCAGAAGGAAGTTTCACAGATTGGGAAACAGTGGTGACAAAGTTTTTAAACAAGTACTTTCCACAATCTAAGAGGATAAAAGGCAAGCAAGAGATATCTTCATTTAAGCAGGGCATGGAAGAATCACTGGGGCATGCATGGGACAGATATAAAAGCCTGTTACAAAAAACGCCCATGCATGGTTTCAAAGAAGAAGAAGTAGTCCTAACTTTCCTTGGAGGTCTTGGTTCACAAACTAAGATGATGCTTCATGCCTCAGCAGGAGGAAACATTAAATGGAAAACTCCAGAAGAAGCAACTGAAATTATTGAAAATATGGCTATTAGTGACAACGAATTCAACATTGAAAGAGGATATCATAGTCAGAAGGAGTTGTTACAGTCAAATGATGCTTTGCTTATTCAAAATAGAATTATATCTCAACAGCTTGAAGAGGTAATTATGAAGCTTTCTCAAATAACACAGGAAATACAACAGGTCTCAATGGTTCAAGTGCAACAACAAAAATGGCAAATGCAATCTACTCCAATTGAGAAAACAACAAAACTTGAAGAGACTTTCCAAAGATTCTTGAAGACAAATGCGTCTTATTGCTAGAATGTAGATGCTGCATTTAAAAATATGGAGGTTTATGTTAAGAGAATAATTGACAAGATGAAACATGATAATCTCAAAAAGGAGTGTAAAACTGTTGTGACCAGAAGTGGTAGAGTGTTAGAAGAGAGAAAACAAGAAAGAAAAGAGAAAGAATATGAGAGTGAGAGTGAAAAAGAAACATGTGAGTGGAAAGAAAGAGTTGAGAAAGAGAAAAAGAAAAAAGAAGAAGAGAGAGGAGAGACAAAAAGAAAAAGAGTATGAAAAGCCACTTCCTTATCCAAAGAGTTATTCAAGGAAGGAGAAAGAAAAGCAGTTGGAAAGATTCATGGAGTTGTTTAAGAAGCTTGAGATCACCATACCATTTTCTGAAGCATTGCAACAGATGTCAGCATATGCAAAGTTTTTGAAGGAACTCCTCACAAAGAAACACAAGTATATTGAAAAGGAAACTATCAATGTACAGGGTAACTGCAGTGCAATCATACAGAAACTACCTCCTAAATTTAAAGATCCAGGAAGCTTTACTATTCCATGCACCATAGGAGATGTGAAAGTTGGAAGAGCATTGATTGATTTGGGAGCTAGCATTAATCTAATGCCGCTATCCATGTGCAGAACAATTCAGGGGTTGGAAATTAAACCAACCAGAATGGCTCTTCAATTGGCGGACAGGTCTCTTAAATATCCATCTGGAGTGGTTGAAGATGTTCTAGTAAAGGTTGACAAATTTGTATTCCCAGTGGATTTTATTCTGATGGAGATGGAAGGGAATAGTGATGTTCCTCTTATTCTTGGGAGACCTTTTATGAAGACTGCTAGAGTTCTGATTGATGTAGAGAATGGTAAGCTTAAAATGAGAGTTGATGATGCAGAAGTCACTTTTGACGTATCCAAGGCCATGACATATCCAAATGATGACAAAGCATGTTTTCAATTTGATGAACTTGAGGAAGTTTGTATGGTGCAAGAAAGGATGGTGCGAAATATTTCTCCATTGGAAAAAACTCTCATTAATGCATGTGAAGATTTAGATGAAGAAGAAGAGAAATTGATTGATGAATGTCTGATAGACTTGGAAACATTGAAAAAGAGTCCGGAGGAAGATCCAATATTCGAAATAATTGATAAAGAAGAAGCAGTCAAAGCATAGACACCAGAATTAAAAAGATTGCCATCACATCTGAAATATGTTTTTCTAGAGGAAGATGGAATAAAGCCATTCATCATCAATAACTCTTTATCTCTACAAGAAGAAGAGCAGTTGATAGAAATTTTGAAAGCCAACAAAGAAGCAATTGGGTGGTCAATATCAGATCTCAAAGGTATTAGCCCAACTTATTGCATGCACAAGATTTTTATGGAAGAAGATTATAAACCAAGTGCTCAACCACAGAGAAGGTTAAATCCTATTATGAAGGAGGTGGTCAGAAAAGAAGTGTTGAAACTACTAGAAGCAGGTATCATCTATCCAATCTCTGACAGTGAATGGGTGAGTCCAGTACAGGTGGTTCCAAAGAAAGGTGGGATGATAGTAATTTATAATGATAAGAATGAACTTATTCCTACTCGGACAGTTACTGGCTGGCGTATGTGCATTGATTACAGGAAGCTAAATAAAGCTACTAGGAAAGATCATTTTCCTCTTCCTTTCATGGATTAGATGTTAGAAAGGTTATCAGGGCAGGCTTTCTATTGTTTTCTAGATGGATATTCGGGATACAATCAAATTGTGGTAGATCCAAAAGACCAGGAGAAGACGGCTTTTACTTGTCCTTTTGGTATCTTTGCATATAGAAAGATGCCTTTTGGATTATGTAATGCTCCAGCTACGTTTCAGAGGTGTATGCAGGCAATTTTTGCGGATCTCTTAGAAAAATGCATTGAAGTATTCATGGATGATTTCTCAGTTTTTGGAGATTCTTTCCAAAGATGTTTGGCTAATTTGAACACTGTCCTCAAAAGATGTGTTCAGACAAATCTTGTTCTTAATTGGGAGAAATTTCATTTCATGGTAACTAAAGGAATTGTATTGGGGCATAAAATTTCTGCTAAAGGAATTGAGGTAGACAAAGCTAAAGTAGAAGTCATTAAGAAACTACCTCCACCAACAAATGTAAAGGGGATTAGAAGTTTTCTTGGTTATGCTGGGTTTTATAGAAGATTCATCAAAGATTTCTCAAAAATTGCTAAACCATTGAGTAATCTTTTGATGAAGGATGCGCCTTTTGTAATGAATGAAGAATGTCTGAAAGCTTTTGATACATTGAAGAAGAAGTTAGTGTCAGCTCCAGTAATTTTAGCGCCAGATTGGAATCAAAATTTTGAATTAATGTGTGATGCAAGTGATTAGGCAATAGGAGTTGTCCTTGGCCAGCGAAAAGAACAAAAGTTTCATCCAATTTATTATGCTAGCAAGGTTCTGAATGATGCTCAATTGAATTATGCTACCACAGAGAAAGAATTCCTTGCTATTGTGTATGCTCTAAAGAAATTTAGACCTTATCTTATTGGGTCCAAGGTGACTGTCTATACAGATCATGCAGCTATCAAATATTTGTTGACAAAACCAGATTCTAAGCCACGTCTGATTAGATGGGTATTACTATTGCAAGAATTTGATGTAGACATCCGTGATAAGAAAGGAAGTGAAAACTTAATTGCTGATCATTTGTCACGGTTAGTCAATAATGAGGTAACTAGCAAGGAGTCTGAAATCTGGGAATCTTTTTCAGATGAATCACTCATGCATATTCAGCAGAGACCCTGGTTTGCTGATATGGCTAATTTCAAAGCTGCAAGGGTCATGCCGGAAGACTTAACTTGGCAACAAAGAAAGAAATTTTTGCATGATGCCAAGAAGTTTGTTTGGGATGATCCTTATTTGTTCAAAATTGGAGCAGATAATCTTCTGAGGAGATGTGTTACAAATGAAGAAGCAGAAGGAATTCTCTGGCATTGTCATGATTCACCTTATGGAGGACATTTTAATGGAGAGAGAACAACAGCAAAAGTTCTTCAATCAGGATTTTATTGGCCAACTTTGTTTAAAGATGCCCATAATCATGCTAGAAATTGTGATAAATGTCAAAGAGCAGGGACAATCACTAAACGTCATGAGATGCCTTTACAAGGTATTTTAGAGGTTGAGGTTTTTGATTGTTGGGGTATTGACTTTGTTGGACCCTTCCCTCCGTCTTTCAACAATGAATATATTCTGGTAGCAGTGGATTATGTGAGTAAATGGGTGGAAGCATTAGCTTGTCCTAAAAATGATGCTAGCACGGTAATTAAATTCCTGAAGAGGCAGATATTCTCACGTTTTGGCACTCCAAGAGTGTTGATCAGTGATGGAGGATCTCATTTTTGCAATTATCAGCTAGAGAAAGTACTCAAACACTATGGAGTAAAACATAAGGTAGCTGCACCTTATCATCCACAAACCAATGGACAAGCTGAGGTGTCTAACAGGGAGATAAAAAGGATCCTGGAAAAAACAGTGACTTCATCAAGAAAGGATTGGTCTCTCAAATTGGATGATGCTCTTTGGGCTTATAGGACAGCAATGAAGACGTCTATGGGATTATCACCGTTTCAATTAGTCTACGGGAAAGCATGCCATTTGCCAGTAGAATTGGAGCATAGAGCATTATGGGCTTTGAAATTCTTGAATTTTGATCCTTATGAAACTCAATGCACACGCAGAAGGCAGATTTTGGAGCTTGAAGAAATGTGATTACATGCATATGATTCATCCAAGGCTTACAAAGACAAGATTAAATTTTATCATGACAGGAAGTTGGTGAATAGAGTTTTCAATCCAGGACAACAGGTACTATTGTTCAATTCAAGATTGAAGATATTTCCTGGGAAGCTGAAGTCAAAATGGTCAGGACCATTTGTGATAAAAGAAGTGCATCCGCATGGAGCAATTGAAATATTTAATCCAGCTGCTGATGATCCACAGAGAAGTTGGGTGGTGAATGGTCAACGTCTCAAACCCTATCTAGGGGGAGAGGTGCAACAATTTTCCACAATGATGTTGTTGATTGATCCTTGAAAGTTTGGGTCAGGCTCGTGACGTTAAACAAGCGCTTACTGGGAGGCAACCCAGTATTCTGTAAGTATTATATGTTTTTAGATTAGAGTTTGATGTACTCTATTGAACACCTGGGTTTGCTATTAACTGTGATTGTGTGATAAGTAATGCTGAATGATGCTTATTGATTGATTGATGTTGAGATGATGTGCACATTAAAATGCTTATACAGGTGATTCACAAACTTTGTGAACAAATGCATTATATTATGATTGTGATTGTGAGATTAAGCAGGATGTGTATGTCAAATGTGAATGAGCTTATATGTGAGGTTTTGAGCTCCAGAGTTGTTATGTTTGAATGCTATTACTCTGAAAGCATGAATGACTTTGCCCAGGTTTTCTATGATTGAATCAATTGCTTGTTTTGCATCATATGATCAAGGCCGTTTGTTGGAACCCTTTTTATTAGCCAAATTCATAAAGTTAGCCCACTAAAAGAGAACACTTATTGTTCTATCCTTTGAACCGTTAGCCTTGAACATACATTGAAACCCTTGATTGAAAATCTTTACCTTGAGTTAAGTAGAAGATCTTGTGTGGTATTGTTAAATGTTCAAGTTTGGGGTTGTTGGGAAAAACATGAAAAAGGAAAAGCATTGAGCTAAGAGCCAAAAAGGAAGTATAGGCAAAGAAAAAGAAAAGAAAAGAAAAAGAAGTAAAGCTCAATGCAAATGCAAAGGCAAGTTGGGAAAAATAAGAATAATTGTGTGTTATGATTCTCTTAATTCAAGGATTTTGCGATCCAGAAAAACCAATTTTCTTGTTAGCCCAGCCACACTATAAGCCATTAAAATGTCCTTGTGATGATGCATGTTTGTGAATGTTTTTGATTGTGGTAAAATGAAAGGCAAAGTTGATTCATGTGACATTGTGATAGTAGAGTGAATGAGATCACCTTTTATACACTTGTGTGTTGAGTGAAATACTTTACCTAGTAAGGAAATATTCCATTAGCACATGAACATCCATGCTTAATTGATTGGTCATTCATGAAAAAGAGCATTTGTTGGGTATTAACTGACTTTGTGAAACACTAAAGCATGTGCACATCTTGATTGAACTCTTGGTCATAAGTTTGATTGAAGTTTTTACTTATCTAAAAAGAGGATTTTTGAATGAGTGAACCATCATATGAATTGGTTGAAGATTGAGTTATATCTTGTTTGCTTGAGGACAAGCAAAGTTCTAAGTTTGGGGTTGTGATAACAGTTGAAAAACTGTTATTTTCATGCTTAAAATTGACACAAAAAGCAACCTTTATACTTAGAAACTAGCTTGAAATCATGCTTTTCTTCATATTTTCATAAATAAGAGAGCTGGACAGGTTTATGCTTGATTTCAGTGTTTTTGTGCAGGTTTTAAGGTGAATTTGGTGAAAGAAGTGAAGAAGGAGAGAGATGGAATCAGAAAAGACATAAAAAAATGCAAAAGGAGAAGCCGAAGTCACTGCTGAGCGGCAGTTTACCGCTGAGCGGCACTCAGGAAGTCATGGGAGGTCCGCTGAGGGGCAAAATGGTCGCTGAGGGGAAGAAACGTCTCACGCACTTACCGCTGAGCGGCAATTTACCGCTGAGCGGCACTTTTATGGGCTTGGACCTAATTTTCTGTAATTTACGAATAATATATAAGCCTTAGGGTTTCCTAGGGTTAGGTATCTTTGGCTTGAACGAAGCAAACACTCTCTCTTCCACCCCTTTGAAGGAGGATCTTGGATGCTGAGGCTTCCTCTTCACCTTTTTAGGGTTTTATCTTTCATTCTTTCATTGTTATTCATCTAGGTTCACCATGAATATGGTGAACTAAACTCTGTATGTTTGTTGGGGAATCAATGTAATCTTTTGAAGCTCTCATATATGGAATTTGTTTTTAAATCTTTTATTTAAGATCTATGCTTTCTTTCATCATTAGTTAGGGTTTTTCCTCTTTGCGTAATGCTTGCATTGTTTAACTCATTCGATGCATGATTATTGGTTTTGTCGATACGGGCGCGTACGGGGAAGTCTAGATTCGGGGAATTTCTCCCAATATCATATTGGTTGTCGTTAAGCTCCTGCACTTATGAACTAATCATTAGGAATGCTAGGAATTGTATGAACTCGTGATTAGAGAGAAGTGATAACAGTTGAAAAACTGTTATTTTCATGCTTAAAGTTGATACTAAAAGCAACCTTTAGACTTAGAAACTAGCTTGAAATCATGCCTTTTGTTTATATTTTCAGAAATAAGAGAGCTGGACAGGTTTATGCTTGATTTAAGTGTTTTTGTGCAGGTTTTGAGGTGAATTTGGTGAAAGAAGTGAAGAATAAGAGAGAGGACATTAGAAAAGACAAGAAAGAGTGCAAAAAGGAGAAGTCGAAGGCACCGCTCAGCGGCAAACTACCGCTGAGCGGCACTCAAGAGGTGACGTTGGAACCGCTGAGGGGCAAAATGGCCGCTGAGGGGAAGAAAGAAGACGCGCAATCACCGCTGAGCGGTAAATACCGCTGAGCGGCACTTTTTGGGCTTGGACTTTTGTAATCTTTTGTAACTCTAGATTAGTATATAAGGGCTTGCACGTCCTATAGTTAGGCATCTTTGGCAGAAACGAGGCAAACACTCTCTCTTTCACCCCTTTGAAGGAGGATCTTGGATGCTCAGGCTACCTCTTCACCTTTATTGGGTTTATTCTTTCATACTTTCATTGTAATTCATCTAGGTTCACCATGAATATGGTGAACTAAACCTTGTATGTTTGTTGGGGAATCAAAGTAATCTCTTGAAGCTCTCATATATGGATTTGTTGAGTACATCTTAGAATTAAGACATATGCTTTCTTTCATCATTAGTTAGGGTTTTTCCTCTTTGCTCAATGCTTGCATTGTTTAACTCATTCTAATGCATGATTATTGGTTTTGTTGATACGGACACGTACAGGGAAATCTAGATCCGGGGAATTTCTCTCAATATTATACTGACAATATTATATTGATTGCCTTAAGCTCCTGCGCAAAATAAACTAATCATTAGGAATGCTAGGAATTGTATGAACTATTTGATTAGGGAGAAGCCATCTAGAATGGTACTTTAGAGAGTGGCATTAACAATGATGATTTGAATGTTGAATTCCTAAAATGTATGAGAGTGGATGAGATGAAATTGACCCCCAACAACATATTCATTCATATATTCCATTGAAAGTGTTTATCTTTTGTCTTTGCCATTGATCAAAATTCATGCATACATGTTTATTTTCTGTCTTGCATTTTAAACCCAAATATTTCGTTTGTAAGTCTTAGTTAATCAAGAAACCACATAACTAAACTAGGCCGTGAGTCCTTTGGGAAGAACGATACTTGGTCTTACCAAGTTTTATTACTTGAACGATTCGGTCATACTTGCCGATTGTGAAACAAGTTTGTGACATCATATTTTGGTGCTTACAAATTTGTCCATCAAGTTTTTGGCGCCGTTGCCGGGGACTCGTGGTTTAACTGGTTAATTTGTGTGATTATTGATTATCTTTGACTTTAATTTTGAATTTTTGTTTTTATTTTTTCTGTTTTTATTTTTTTTATCTTTTTAGATTAGATTTTTATCCTTTAGGTTAGATTTTATTTTTATCTTTTTAGATTAGATTTTATTTTAATTTCGAATTTTTATTTTATTTTATTTTATTTTTCTGTTTATATTTTTCAGTTTGTATTTTATTTGATTTTATTTTATTTTTTCTGTTTTCTGTTTTTCTGTTTTCTGTTTTTATTTTCTGTTTTTTTTTTTTTTTTCAGTTTTTATTTGATTTTATTTTATTTTTTTTAGATTAGATTTTATTTTATTTTATTAGATTTTATTTTTGTTATCTTTTTAGGTTAGATTTTATTTTATTCTTATTCTATCTTTTAGGTTAGGTTAGATTTTATTTTATTTTATCTTTTAGATTAGATTTTATTTTTTTTTTAGATTAGGTTTTATTCTATTTTATTTGATTCTATCTTCTAAATCTTTTATCTTCTTATATCTTTTCAATCTTTATTTTCTTCTATATCTTTTTGTGCTAACAAATCTTTTCTAGGGTTTTGTTTTCTTGTGCATGCAGAAGGCAATTCGAACTAGAAGTAAGAAAACAACAGAACCACTACTTGAAGGGCTAGACGAGAGTAGAAGGAGGAGAAGAATCAGAACGTCCAGAGAACTTTTCCCTTCTCCTGAAACTCTCCTACAATCATCACCACAAGGTTCTGTTCATAGCACAGGGAGTATGGAGAACAATAATAATGCTAGAAGAACTCTTGCAGATTACACTAATCTTGCTGGACCTCAGCACTTCAATAGCATAGCTCGACCTAGAGTCAATGCAGCCAACATGGAGGTCAAACCAGCATTAATTCAACTGGTAAAGAGTAATCAATTTAATGGGTTATCACATGAAAGCCCATATGAGCACCGTACAACATTTAATGAGATCTGTAACACGGTCAAGATTAATGGGGTGCCAGACGAAGCTATCAAACTTAGCTTGTTTCCTTTCTCATTGGGAGGAAATGCTAAGCTTTGGTTGAACTCTTTTCCAGAAGAAAGTTTCACGGAGTGGGAAGCAGTGGTTGCAAAGTTTTTGAATAAATACTTCCCACAATCTAAAGTGACTAAGGGAAAGCAAGAGATATCTTCATTCAAGCAGGGCATGGAAGAATCACTTGGACATGCATGGGATAGGTATAAAAGCTTGTTACGTAAAACTCCCACGCATGGCTTTGAAGATCAAGAAGTAGTCCTAACTTTCCTTGGAGGGCTTGGTTCACAAACCAAGATGATGCTAGATGCCTCAGCTGGAGGCAATATCAAATGGAAGACTCCAGAGGAAGCAACTGAAATCATTGAAAATATGGCTACAAGTGATAATGAGCTGCACAATGAAAGAGGAGCTCCTATGCCACAGAAAGGGGTTCTACAATTACAAACGCATGATGCTCTGCTAGCACAGAATAAAATTCTAACTCAACAGCTAGAGACTCTGACAAAAACTTTGGCTCAATTACCTAAAGAGTTGAAGTCTGCTGCCCAGATACAAACCCAGTTGTGCGAACTATGTGGAGGTGATCACATAAATGGCCAGTGTGCTTTTCCAGTGGAGGCCATGGAGGATGTTAACTTCATGGCTAATCAGTTTCCATACCGTCAAGGGAATTATAATCAGGGTTGGAAACCACATCCAAGCATTGGCCAAGGACAAACTGGGCAGGCTAATCAGTATAATAAGCAGCAGCAGCAACCAACCTTGTGGCAACAATTATCTATGCTTAATGACAGATCAACAAGGTTGGAAGAAACTCTTCAGCAATTCATCCAGAAAACTGAATCTTCTCAAAAGAGCACTGAAGCTGCTATAAAGAATTTGGAGATTCAGATGGGTCAGATCACCAAGCAATTGGAAGAAAGACCCAACAGAAACTTTGGGGCTAATACTGAGGTTAACCCCAGAGAAGAGTGCAAAGTGGTCAAGAGTGTAAATGAAGAGATCATTGAGTTGGAAGAAGATGAAACAGAAGAGAGAAGAGAAGAAGAAAGAAAGGACACTTTTCCTTTTCTAACAAATCAGGAGAAACCAATGGATTTCACAGATTTATTCAAAATGGTTGATAATGAAGCTCCTTGGGAACAAATTCTACAGAAAATAGCAGTTTACACCAAATCAGATGAAGGAACCTCGACAAAAAGAAGACGTAGAGAGGATGAGGAAGAAAAGTGTATAACTGTTAAGAAAGAATCATTCCCACCAAAAGCAGCAGATCCAGGCAGTTTTTCTATCCCTTGCATTATAGGGAAGAAAAAGGTAAAGAAAGCTCTCCTTGATTTAGGCTCAAGTGTTAACTTGATGCCTTATTCTCTATTGGAGCAAATTGGCCATGTTGAAATAAAACCTGTAAAGGTTAATCTTGTAATGGCTGATGGATCTTCAAAGGAGCCATGTGGGATTGCAGAAGACATTGTAGTTTGTGTTGGCAAACTTCAGTTCTTGGCAGACTTTGTGGTGATGAAGATGGAAACCGAGAAGATACCTTTTATACTTGGAAGACCGTTTATGAAAACGGCCAGGGCTATCATAGATGTGAATGAAGGTATAGTGGTTCTCCAAGACAGAGAGGAGAGAGTGGTGGTGGATGTCTTCAAAGATGAAACACAAGCAAAGGAGGAAGAAGCCAGTTATAAAGCTGCATTTCGAGATGCACCCATAATTAGAGGTAAAAATAAAAATCTTGAGGTTTCTGATAACCATTGTTTGTATTTTCAGGCACCCAAGGTAGAAGAGATTGGAAAAGGAGAAGAAGTTCCTAGAGACTGGAAAAAATTAAAACTCCAACTTGGCATACCTGTAAGACTCAAGAACAAGTTGTGGGTTATAAAAGGCTTTAAAGAGAAGGAGATGATAGAGATAGAGTCTCCATATTCTAGAGAGTCCAAAACAGTCCAAAGGAAGCAGTTGAAAGGTTGGTGGAAGGACTACATCAATTATAAAGAAGATGGAACGTGAGCTTTAACAGGGTCAAGCTAGTGACGTTAAAGAAGCGCTTGCTGGGAGGCAACCCAGTAGATTTACAAACTTTTGATTTGGTTTTATAATTTGTAATTTGTGAACATTATTCTGGACATTATTTTGTTGGATTTAGCATCTACTGAAGGATGCTAGGTGGTTAAGTATCTACTGAAGGATACTAAGTTTGTAACACCTACTGATGGGTGTTGGTGAGAAGATTTTGCACCTACTGATGGGTGCTGGTAAGTTTGAAACACCTACTGATGGGTGTTGGTGGATTTTGGGTCAGGCTCGTGACGTTAAACAAGCGCTACCTGGGAGGCAACCCAGTTGATTGATTGTTTTCTGTTTGTTTATTTTTAGGATTTGCATAAGCATTTTTAACATTGAATTGCAGGGAACCTATGAGGGGTATGCTAGGAAGGCACGTAGGTCAAGAAAAGAAGGAGAAGGGCACATCAAGAAAGTGCCGCTGAGCGGCAATTACAGCTGAGCGGTACTATCGCAGATGGGCTTAAGTTCCCCTTAGCGGAACCCGAGCCCATTGGGGTATTTTTAAACCCTAAGCTGCGCGTTTTTACATTCTTTCAAGCTCTTCTCTGCACTAAGACTCCCACATATCTCCTCTTAGGTTTCCCACATCTTTTTACTCTTCCCTCTTTAGAAAATTTCTCTTCCACTCACTTTTACACTAGTGTGCTATCAAAGTTTGGGGTTGGAAGAGAGCATTCTAGTTTGGAAGCATTCTCATATCATCTAGCATCTCCACCCAAGTAAGTAAAATGCATTTTGTTCATTCTAGGGTTCTTGAAATTGACTGTGATTGTCAAAGCATGAATATTTAGGGGTTTTGATTTCTATGCATGATTTGATGATATATTTGATGTTTGAACCGATTAAATTGCTTGATTATGAACTGGAAAACTGAAAATTGCATTTGGGTGGAGTTAGGACAGTTTAAAAACGAGATTTGCAAAAATCTGCAGATCACCGCTGAGCGGCATTTACCGCTGAGCGGCACTCTGCCAGATTTGCTTTTTCTGGTTTGTTGCGTGTTTGAATGTGGCACTGGTGGCGCTGAGGGGAAATTCTGGCCCTCAGCGGTGGTTTAGCTTCAAAAGGAGTTTTGTTTTGTGTTTACTAATGATTAACATCATGTTCTGTGGTTTTGGATTTATGTTTGAATGCAGGAATGGCATCCTCTTCAGGAAAGAGATTGAAAACCATGGCAACCAAGAGAAAGGAAAAGGAACCAGAGCAGCCCCATAATGGCAGGTTCCTCTCTAGGAAACATGAGAAGCACTTTAGGGTGGTTCAGGACAGGAGACTTCTAATGGAGAGAAAGGTTGGAATGATACCTAACTTTGCTCCTCAATTTGGAGAGCAAGTGTTAGGGAATGATTGGGGAAAGCTAGCCACTTATCCAGCACCTGCCAACATAGCTGTGGTGAAGGAATTCTACACCAATGCAAAGAAGATTGGTGATTATCCAGCTGAGAATTATTTGGGCTATGTTAGAGGCCATGCTATCAGGTATGATCCTGACTCCATCAATAACTTTCTGGATACTGTGTGGGCTGGTGAGCAATGCCAGTTTGCTCTTAGCATGGAGGAAGGTGCTGACTTTGAGGATGTTGAGAGAGTATTGTGCATACCTGGAGGACACTTCCAAAGGAGTAGATCTGGCTCAGTGGTTAATATTAGGAGGACAGATTTGACTCCTCTTGCAAAGTATTGGATGGCATTTTCTCATGCCAACATTCAGCCATGTTCACATGTGTCAGATATTACTCTCAGCAGGGCACTCTTCATCTACTGTGCTATCAGAAACTTGAATGTTAATATTGGGCAGGTGATAGCTGATGAGATTAGTGTGTGTGCTAACACTTCAAACAACAAAGCACCACTGGGACATCCTTCTTTGATCACTCACCTTTGCAAGCTAGCTGGGGTGGACACTTCTGTTCCACCATTTGAGAGGCCAAGAAAAGCTATAGATGAGGCCTATTACAGACAGTACTGTGGAGGTGAGGAGGCAGCCCAGCCAGTGCCACCACGCCAGGCTCGTAGAGAGAGAAGGCCAGCACAGAGCAGGACTTCTGCTACTACTCATGAGGCAGAACCATTCCAGATGAGGGACATGTATATGTCTCTTATAGGTGCTCAGTTGCAGTCCATCCACAGAGGGCAGGTGGCCACGGCTGAGATGATAGTGGGGATGTATAATACCCCTCCAGCACACAGGTGGACTATGGATGAATTCCATAATGTGGTAGCTTGGCCAGAAGAACCATGGCATGGAGGAGCTTAAGCAGCTGAAGCTTCAGCTAGAGATATGGAAGAAGATGAAGCTGAGGAGGAGGATGCGTTTGATGATGATGATGAGGAGGAAGAAGAGGAAGATACAGAGGACAGTTCAGACTGATGAGGAGCTGAGATAGCATTTACTGATGAATGCTATCATATGATTATGCTTTTGTGGTTTAAGTTTTCTGAACTTATTTTTTTTTGTTTTTAGATTAGGGTTTGATGTACTCTATGTGAAACCTGGTTTCTTGTGATGGTTTGCTATTAACTGTGATTGTGTGATAAATAATGCTGAATGATGCTGATGATTAATTGATGTTGAGATGATGTGCACATTAAAATGCTTATATAGGTGATTCACAAGCTTTGTGAACAAATGCATAATATCATGATTGTGATTGTGAAATTAAGCAGGATGTGCATGTCAAATGTGAATGAGCTTATATGTGAGGTTTTGAGCTCCAGAGTTGTTATTGTTGAATGCTATTACTTTGAAAGCATGAATGACTTTGCCCAGGTTTTCTATGATTGAATCAATTGCTTGTTTTGCATCATATGATCAAAGGCCGTGTTTTTGAAACCCTTTTTATTGGCCAAATTCATAAAGTTAGCCTTCTAAAAGAGAACACGTTGTGTTCTATCCTTTGAACCCTTAGCCTTAAATATACACTGAACACCCTTGATTGAAAATCTTTACCTTGAGTTAAGTAGAAGATCTTGTGTGGTATTGTTAAATGTTCAAGTTTGGGGTTATTGGGGAAACATGAAAAAAAAAGGAAAAAGCATTGAGCTAAGAGCTAAAAAGTAAGAATATGCAAAGAAAAGAAAAGAAAAAGAAGCAAAGCTCAATGCAAATGCAAAAGCAAAGGCAAAAGAAAGTTGGGAATGAATAAGAAGATTGTGTTGTTATGATTCTCTTAACTCAAGGATTTTGTGATCCAGAAAAACCAATTTTCTTGTTAGCCCAGCCACATTATAAGCCATTGAAAAGTCCTTGTGATGATGCATGCTTGTGAATGTATTTGATTGTGGTTAAATGAAAGGCAAAGTTGATTCATGTGACATTGTGATAGTGGAGTGAATGAGTGAAACAGTTTACCTCTTATACACTTGTGTGTTGAGTGAAACACTTTACCTAGTGAGGAAATATTCCATAAGCACATGAACATCCATGCTTAATTGATTGATCATTCATGAAAAATAGCATTTGTTGGAATTTAAATTACTTTGTGAACACTAAAGCATGTGCACATCTTGATTGAACTCTTGGTCTTAAGTTTGAGTGAAGTTATTACTTATCTTGAAAAGAGGATTTTGAATGAGTAAACCATCATATGAATTGGTTGGAGATGGAGTTACATTTTATTTGCTTGAGGACAAGCAAAGTTCTAAGTTTGGGGTTGTGATAACAGTTGAAAAACTGTTATTTTCATGCTTAAAGTTGATACTAAAAGCAACCTTTAGACTTAGAAACTAGCTTGAAATCATGCCTTTTGTTTATATTTTCAGAAATAAGAGAGCTGGACAGGTTTATGCTTGATTTAAGTGTTTTTATGCAGGTTTTGAGGTGAATTTGGTGAAAGAAGTGAAGAATAAGAGAGAGGACATTAGAAAAGACAAGAAAGAGTGCAAAAAGGAGAAGTCGAAGGCACCGCTCAGCGGCAAACTACCGCTGAGCGGCACTCAAGAGGTGACGTTGGAACCGCTGAGGGGCAAAATGGCCGCTGAGGGGAAGAAAGAAGACGCGCAATCACCGCTGAGCGGTAAATACCGCTGAGCGGCACTTTTTGGGCTTGGACTTTTGTAATCTTTTGTAACTCTAGATTAGTATATAAGGGCTTGCACGTCCTATAGTTAGGCATCTTTGGCAGAAACGAGGCAAACACTCTCTCTTTCACCCCTTTGAAGGAGGATCTTGGATGCTCAGGCTACCTCTTCACCTTTATTGGGTTTATTCTTTCATACTTTCATTGTAATTCATCTAGGTTCACCATGAATATGGTGAACTAAACCTTGTATGTTTGTTGGGGAATCAAAGTAATCTCTTGAAGCTCTCATATATGGATTTGTTGAGTACATCTTAGAATTAAGACATATGCTTTCTTTCATCATTAGTTAGGGTTTTTCCTCTTTGCTCAATGCTTGCATTGTTTAACTCATTCTAATGCATGATTATTGGTTTTGTTGATACGGACACGTACAGGGAAATCTAGATCCGGGGAATTTCTCTCAATATTATACTGACAATATTATATTGATTGCCTTAAGCTCCTGCGCAAAATAAACTAATCATTAGGAATGCTAGGAATTGTATGAACTATTTGATTAGGGAGAAGCCATCTAGAATGGTACTTTAGAGAGTGGCATTAACAATGATGATTTGAATGTTGAATTCCTAAAATGTATGAGAGTGGATGAGATGAAATTGACCCCCAACAACATATTCATTCATATATTCCATTGAAAGTGTTTATCTTTTGTCTTTGCCATTGATCAAAATTCATGCATACATGTTTATTTTCTGTCTTGCATTTTAAACCCAAATATTTCGTTTGTAAGTCTTAGTTAATCAAGAAACCACATAACTAAACTAGGCCGTGAGTCCTTTGGGAAGAACGATACTTGGTCTTACCAAGTTTTATTACTTGAACGATTCGGTCATACTTGCCGATTGTGAAACAAGTTTGTGACATCATATTTTGGTGCTTACAAATTTGTCCATCAAGTTTTTGGCGCCGTTGCCGGGGACTCGTGGTTTAACTGGTTAATTTGTGTGATTATTGATTATCTTTGACTTTAATTTTGAATTTTTGTTTTTATTTTTTCTGTTTTTATTTTTTTTATCTTTTTAGATTAGATTTTTATCCTTTAGGTTAGATTTTATTTTTATCTTTTTAGATTAGATTTTATTTTAATTTCGAATTTTTATTTTATTTTATTTTATTTTTCTGTTTATATTTTTCAGTTTGTATTTTATTTGATTTTATTTTATTTTTTCTGTTTTCTGTTTTTCTGTTTTCTGTTTTTATTTTCTGTTTTTTTTTTTTTTTTCAGTTTTTATTTGATTTTATTTTATTTTTTTTAGATTAGATTTTATTTTATTTTATTAGATTTTATTTTTGTTATCTTTTTAGGTTAGATTTTATTTTATTCTTATTCTATCTTTTAGGTTAGGTTAGATTTTATTTTATTTTATCTTTTAGATTAGATTTTATTTTTTTTTTAGATTAGGTTTTATTCTATTTTATTTGATTCTATCTTCTAAATCTTTTATCTTCTTATATCTTTTCAATCTTTATTTTCTTCTATATCTTTTTGTGCTAACAAATCTTTTCTAGGGTTTTGTTTTCTTGTGCATGCAGAAGGCAATTCGAACTAGAAGTAAGAAAACAACAGAACCACTACTTGAAGGGCTAGACGAGAGTAGAAGGAGGAGAAGAATCAGAACGTCCAGAGAACTTTTCCCTTCTCCTGAAACTCTCCTACAATCATCACCACAAGGTTCTGTTCATAGCACAGGGAGTATGGAGAACAATAATAATGCTAGAAGAACTCTTGCAGATTACACTAATCTTGCTGGACCTCAGCACTTCAATAGCATAGCTCGACCTAGAGTCAATGCAGCCAACATGGAGGTCAAACCAGCATTAATTCAACTGGTAAAGAGTAATCAATTTAATGGGTTATCACATGAAAGCCCATATGAGCACCTTACAACATTTAATGAGATCTGTAACACGGTCAAGATTAATGGGGTGCCAGACGAAGCTATCAAACTTAGCTTGTTTCCTTTCTCATTGGGAGGAAATGCTAAGCTTTGGTTGAACTCTTTTCCAGAAGAAAGTTTCACGGAGTGGGAAGCAGTGGTTGCAAAGTTTTTGAATAAATACTTCCCACAATCTAAAGTGACTAAGGGAAAGCAAGAGATATCTTCATTCAAGCAGGGCATGGAAGAATCACTTGGACATGCATGGGATAGGTATAAAAGCTTGTTACGTAAAACTCCCACGCATGGCTTTGAAGATCAAGAAGTAGTCCTAACTTTCCTTGGAGGGCTTGGTTCACAAACCAAGATGATGCTAGATGCCTCAGCTGGAGGCAATATCAAATGGAAGACTCCAGAGGAAGCAACTGAAATCATTGAAAATATGGCTACAAGTGATAATGAGCTGCACAATGAAAGAGGAGCTCCTATGCCACAGAAAGGGGTTCTACAATTACAAACGCATGATGCTCTGCTAGCACAGAATAAAATTCTAACTCAACAGCTAGAGACTCTGACAAAAACTTTGGCTCAATTACCTAAAGAGTTGAAGTCTGCTGCCCAGATACAAACCCAGTTGTGCGAACTATGTGGAGGTGATCACATAAATGGCCAGTGTGCTTTTCTAGTGGAGGCCATGGAGGATGTTAACTTCATGGCTAATCAGTTTCCATACCGTCAAGGGAATTATAATCAGGGTTGGAAACCACATCCAAGCATTGGCCAAGGACAAACTGGGCAGGCTAATCAGTATAATAAGCAGCAGCAGCAACCAACCTTGTGGCAACAATTATCTATGCTTAATGACAGATCAACAAGGTTGGAAGAAACTCTTCAGCAATTCATCCAGAAAACTGAATCTTCTCAAAGAGCACTGAAGCTGCTATAAAGAATTTGGAGATTCAGATGGGTCAGATCACCAAGCAATTGGAAGAAAGACCCAACAGAAACTTTGGGGCTAATACTGAGGTTAACCCCAGAGAAGAGTGCAAAGTGGTCAAGAGTGTAAATGAAGAGATCATTGAGTTGGAAGAAGATGAAACAGAAGAGAGAAGAGAAGAAGAAAGAAAGGACACTTTTCCTTTTCTAACAAATCAGGAGAAACCAATGGATTTCACAGATTTATTCAAAATGGTTGATAATGAAGCTCCTTGGGAACAAATTCTACAGAAAATAGCAGTTTACACCAAATCAGATGAAGGAACCTCGACAAAAAGAAGACGTTGAGAGGATGAGGAAGAAAAGTGTATAACTGTTAAGAAAGAATCATTCCCACCAAAAGCAGCAGATCCAGGCAGTTTTTCTATCCCTTGCATTATAGGGAAGAAAAAGGTAAAGAAAGCTCTCCTTGATTTAGGCTCAAGTGTTAACTTGATGCCTTATTCTCTATTGGAGCAAATTGGCCATGTTGAAATAAAACCTGTAAAGGTTAATCTTGTAATGGCTGATGGATCTTCAAAGGAGCCATGTGGGATTGCAGAAGACATTGTAGTTTGTGTTGGCAAACTTCAGTTCTTGGCAGACTTTGTGGTGATGAAGATGGAAACCGAGAAGATACCTTTTATACTTGGAAGACCGTTTATGAAACGGCCAGGGCTATCATAGATGTGAATGAAGGTATAGTGGTTCTCCAAGACAGAGAGGAGAGAGTGGTGGTGGATGTCTTCAAAGATGAAACACAAGCAAAGGAGGAAGAAGCCAGTTATAAAGCTGCATTTCGAGATGCACCCATAATTAGAGGTAAAAATAAAAATCTTGAGGTTTCTGATAACCATTGTTTGTATTTTCAGGCACCCAAGGTAGAAGAGATTGGAAAAGGAGAAGAAGTTCCTAGAGACTGGAAAAAATTAAAACTCCAACTTGGCATACCTGTAAGACTCAAGAACAAGTTGTGGGTTATAAAAGGCTTTAAAGAGAAGGAGATGATAGAGATAGAGTCTCCATATTCTAGAGAGTCCAAAACAGTCCAAAGGAAGCAGTTGAAAGGTTGGTGGAAGGACTACATCAATTATAAAGAAGATGGAACGTGAGCTTTAACAGGGTCAAGCTAGTGACGTTAAAGAAGCGCTTGCTGGGAGGCAACCCAGTAGATTTACAAACTTTTGATTTGGTTTTATAATTTGTAATTTGTGAACATTATTCTGGACATTATTTTGTTGGATTTAGCATCTACTGAAGGATGCTAGGTGGTTAAGTATCTACTGAAGGATACTAAGTTTGTAACACCTACTGATGGGTGTTGGTGAGAAGATTTTGCACCTACTGATGGGTGCTGGTAAGTTTGAAACACCTACTGATGGGTGTTGGTGGATTTTGGGTCAGGCTCGTGACGTTAAACAAGCGCTACCTGGGAGGCAACCCAGTTGATTGATTGTTTTCTGTTTGTTTATTTTTAGGATTTGCATAAGCATTTTTAACATTGAATTGCAGGGAACCTATGAGGGGTATGCTAGGAAGGCACGTAGGTCAAGAAAAGAAGGAGAAGGGCACATCAAGAAAGTGCCGCTGAGCGGCAATTACAGCTGAGCGGTACTATCGCAGATGGGCTTAAGTTCCCCTTAGCGGAACCCGAGCCCATTGGGGTATTTTTAAACCCTAAGCTGCGCGTTTTTACATTCTTTCAAGCTCTTCTCTGCACTAAGACTCCCACATATCTCCTCTTAGGTTTCCCACATCTTTTTACTCTTCCCTCTTTAGAAAATTTCTCTTCCACTCACTTTTACACTAGTGTGCTATCAAAGTTTGGGGTTGGAAGAGAGCATTCTAGTTTGGAAGCATTCTCATATCATCTAGCATCTCCACCCAAGTAAGTAAAATGCATTTTGTTCATTCTAGGGTTCTTGAAATTGACTGTGATTGTCAAAGCATGAATATTTAGGGGTTTTGATTTCTATGCATGATTTGATGATATATTTGATGTTTGAACCGATTAAATTGCTTGATTATGAACTGAAAAACTGAAAATTGCATTTGGGTGGAGTTAGGACAGTTTAAAAACGAGATTTGCAAAAATCTGCAGATCACCGCTGAGCGGCACTTACCGCTGAGCGGCACTCTGCCAGATTTGCTTTTTCTGGTTTGTTGCGTGTTTGAATGTGGCACTGGTGGCGCTGAGGGGAAATTCTGGCCCTCAGCGGTGGTTTAGCTTCAAAAGGAGTTTTGTTTTGTGTTTACTAATGATTAACATCATGTTCTGTGGTTTTGGATTTATGTTTGAATGCAGGAATGGCATCCTCTTCAGGAAAGAGATTGAAAACCATGGCAACCAAGAGAAAGGAAAAGGAACCAGAGCAGCCCCATAATGGCAGGTTCCTCTCTAGGAAACATGAGAAGCACTTTAGGGTGGTTCAGGACAGGAGACTTCTAATGGAGAGAAAGGTTGGAATGATACCTAACTTTGCTCCTCAATTTGGAGAGCAAGTGTTAGGGAATGATTGGGGAAAGCTAGCCACTTATCCAGCACCTGCCAACATAGCTGTGGTGAAGGAATTCTACACCAATGCAAAGAAGATTGGTGATTATCCAGCTAAGAATTATTTGGGCTATGTTAGAGGCCATGCTATCAGGTATGATCCTGACTCCATCAATAACTTTCTGGATACTGTGTGGGCTGGTGAGCAATGCCAGTTTGCTCTTAGCATGGAAGAAGGTGCTGACTTTGAGGATGTTGAGAGAGTATTGTGCATACCTGGAGGACACTTCCAAAGGAATAGATCTGGCTCAGTGGTTAATATTAGGAGGACAGATTTGACTCCTCTTGCAAAGTATTGGATGGCATTTTCTCATGCCAACATTCAGCCATGTTCACATGTGTCAGATATTACTCTCAGCAGGGCACTCTTCATCTACTGTGCTATCAGAAACTTGAATGTTAATATTGGGCAGGTGATAGCTGATGAGATTAGTGTGTGTGCTAACACCTCAAACAACAAAGCACCACTGGGACATCCTTCTTTGATCACTCACCTTTGCAAGCTAGCTGGGGTGGACACTTCTGTTCCACCATTTGAGAGGCCAAGAAAAGCTATAGATGAGGCCTATTACAGACAGTACTGTGGAGGTGAGGAGGCAGCCCAGCCAGTGCCACCACGCCAGGCTCGTAGAGAGAGAAGGCCAGCACAGAGCAGGACTTCTGCTGATACTCATGAGGCAGAACCATTCCAGATGAGGGACATGTATATGTCTCTTATAGGTGCTCAGTTGCAGTCCATCCACAGAGGGCAGGTGGCCACGGCTGAGATGATAGTGGGGATGTATGATACCCCTCCAGCACACAGGTGGACTATGGATGAATTCCATAATGTGGTAGCTTGGCCAGAAGAACCATGGCATGGAGGAGCTGAAGCAGCTGAAGCTTCAGCCGAGACATGGATGAAGATGAAGCTGAGGAGGAGGATGCATTTGATGAAGATGATGATGAGAGGAAGAGGAAGATACAGAGAGCTCGGACTGATGAGGAGCTGAGATAGCATTTACTGATGAATGCTATCATATGATTATGCTTTTGTGGTTTAAGTTTTCTGAACTTATTTGTTTTTGTTTTTAGATTAGGGTTTGATGTACTCTATTGAACACCTGGTTTTTATGATGGTTTGCTATTAACTGTGATTGTGTGATAAGTAATGCTTGATGATGCTTATTGATTGATTGATGTTGAGATGATGTGCACATTAAAATGCTTATACAGGTGATTCACAAGCTTTGTGAACAAATGCATAATATCATGATTGTGATTGTGAAATTAAGCAGGATGTGCATGTCAAATGTGAATGAGCTTATATGTGAGGTTTTGAGCTCCAGAGTTGTTATTGTTGAATGCTATTACTTTGAAAGCATGAATGACTTTGCCCAGGTTTTCTATGATTGAATCAATTGCTTGTTTTGCATCATATGATCAAAGGCCGTGTTTTTGAAACCCTTTTTATTGGCCAAATTCATAAAGTTAGCCTTCTAAAAGAGAACACGTTGTGTTCTATCCTTTGAACCCTTAGCCTTAAATATACACTGAACACCCTTGATTGAAAATCTTTACCTTGAGTTAAGTAGAAGATCTTGTGTGGTATTGTTAAATGTTCAAGTTTGGGGTTATTGGGGAAACATGAAAAAGGAAAAAGCATTGAGCTAAGAGCTAAAAAGTAAGAATATGCAAAGAAAAGAAAAGAAAAAGAAGCAAAGCTCAATGCAAATGCAAAAGCAAAGGCAAAAGAAAGTTGGGAATGAATAAGAAGATTGTGTTGTTATGATTCTCTTAACTCAAGGATTTTGTGATCCAGAAAAACCAATTTTCTTGTTAGCCCAGCCACATTATAAGCCATTGAAAAGTCCTTGTGATGATGCATGCTTGTGAATGTATTTGATTGTGGTTAAATGAAAGGCAAAGTTGATTCATGTGACATTGTGATAGTGGAGTGAATGAGTGAAACACTTTACCTCTTATACACTTGTGTGTTGAGTGAAACACTTTACCTAGTGAGGAAATATTCCATAAGCACATGAACATCCATGCTTAATTGATTGATCATTCATGAAAAATAGCATTTGTTGGAATTTAAATGACTTTGTGAACACTAAAGCATGTGCACATCTTGATTGAACTCTTGGTCTTAAGTTTGAGTGAAGTTATTACTTATCTTGAA